>NC_134688.1:74330969-74630969 GCF_050947455.1 Rhinoderma darwinii | reverse complement strand
TCTATCCTCTCCCCGCGGGCTCACCAATGCGTTCGCAGTGCGGGAGGACTGACGTCATGTAGGAGCACTCCTCCTTCCGACCGCTCTATCCTCTCCCCGCGGGCTCACCAATGTGTTCGCATCGCCGGAGGACTGACGTCATGAAGGAGCGATCCTCCTTCCAAACGCTCTCTCTTCTCCCCGCGGGTCGCAGATGACAGCCTCAGGGGCCGCATGCGGCCCGCGGGCCACGTGCTTGAAACCCCTGGTCTAGCCCTTTTTTTATTAGGACTTGTAATATAAAGGGATCGGCTGGTGGATACGTGCAGACCAATACTCTTAGCTTAAAAAAACACAGGGTAGCGAGAGCATGACGAAAATAACTTGGTTTGAAAAGTATGTGTTTGGAAACTCCCCTTTAAAAATCCTGCGTTTGCCCCTGAGGGGTGTAGATAAAGACTTATGTACCCAGGTGCAAAAGTCCTTTTTGGCCCTTCCAACCCCTCTTCATGGCCGACAGGCCGTAGCTTTTAGCTGCATCGCTGGGTCTCCTAAGTGACCCATCGATGCAGCACTAATACCCAGGGGTGTTGCTCAGGTCTGAAGACATTAGGGGCAATAGCCCCAATATCTCTATCTATCTATCTCATATCTATCTATCTATCTATCTATCTATCTATCTATCTATCTATCTATCTATCTCATATCTATCTATCTATCTATCTATCTATCTATCTATCTATCTATATCACATGTAGCAAAGAGAGTGCGGCACTTCAAACATTAGCTTAATCCAAATATTAAGTTTTGTTCACCCGTGGTGGATATGCAACGTTTCTACTCTGCTATAGAGTAAATTTCAAGTTTGCCCTAAAGCTCCGCCACTAGATTGGATTAGATACACCAGTCCAGAAGACAGTGTAATACATGATAGGCTTAGATACAGGATCAAGCAGACAGTATAACACATGATAGGCTTAGATACAGACTGACTGCTGAAAGGTGTCAAGGATTTTGGTTTCCTCGTGGCCTCCCTCATCTACCAGATTACCCATACTGCCATATTACTTGTACCTCCAAACCAAGCATATATGCATCATCATTAATTTTGGCCCAAAAACCAACATTCTTGTACCAACTACCAATTAGAGCAAATATATGCAATACGCATTGGGAGTTATGCTCTCATCTATGAGGGCAGCTACTAGTTAGTAAATGAATCAGAATTTTTTTTTAATTGCAATAACAATCATCATCATATGCCTTTAGATTCTACCCAATTTGAGGCATCAACTGGATCAGTAAATAAAATATCTCTTCATTATGTATGATTCTTAAGATCAGTACATAATTCCGTTATCAGTAATTCCCTCATAACACTTTAACCACAATGGAGAATGATTTTTTCCTTTTTTTGGGGGGGCTTTTCTCTTCTTTTTTTTGTGTGTTATTATGCTAATTCGAAGTCAATGCATGAGGCACTTATCACGCTCATTTTAAAATCTGATAAAGATGCAAAAGTCCTGGCGAATCAGTTGATTAAAATCATTATAACTATTATAAGTGATGACTTAACAGGATTAAACAAAATTTTCTCCAGCATTCATTAGACCAGTGGGGAGCAAATTTACCAAGCTCTATAATAGAGTATTGTACTCTCAGTTACAATATCTGTGTAATGCTGAATCTCATTTATTTCATAGGGTACATTTTTTTTATATAATAAACTTAAAGGGTTATTCCCAAGTTGAGTCATTTTTTTTTTATAATGCATCCTAATCCTAAATTGAATTATAAATCTGTACTTGTTAACATTTTAAAAAAAATTCCTTCCCTAACTACCTTTTTTTTCAATCTTGATAACTCAGCTAGTGCTTGTTATATCTTATAAAAGGGGGCGCGAGCGGCTCGATGTCAATCAAGCCACCCTGCACTGTGCGTGATTCCGACGTTGCTAGATAATGAAGTTCTAGCAGCATCGGGAGAACGATCGTCTCAACCAGGCATGGCAGCGTGGTTGAGACTAACCCCCCCCCCCAATTCCCTACATAGTTTTATACGAACACCTTTACTTTCAAGGCACCCACGCCACTGATATATCCACACGAGCAGTTGCCGGGCCGGCATCTCATGCGCATGCGCTGATATGCGCGTTCAAGATTACAATGACATCCTCTCCTAAGGACGGAGAGGATATCATTGCGCATGCGCGGCCACCGATATCGGAAAACAGTGGTGGCCGGATCCCTAGACAACGAGCAATAAACAAAGAGGGACTGACAGCGACATGGAGCATGGATATCAAGAAAATGACATTGTTTGGATAAAGAAAGAATACCACCTCTTGGCTGGCTTAGTTGATGCCATTTTTTTCACCATAATTTTGCTTCAATTTTGGTGCATGGTGGCGCATCTTAAGACACTTCCACTTTCCACTAGACCATGCCAATGTGTGGTCTGGCAGAAAAGGGGCCAGGCTCAAAATGTGATTCTGTGCATCACAATTTAGGCGCAAAAAAACTGGCATAAACTATGCCAACCAAGAGGTGGTATTAAGAAAAGTGTCTAACATGTCTATGGATGGGTTGGGTGGAGTATTTGGGTGGGTCTTGATATATTTGTTGTAGTCTAGCTGCAATGTAAATATATTTATTAATGCAATGTAAATATATTTATTAAATATAATAATCTCAGGATGGAACATCACTTTAATAAGAGGACAGGAGAACAAGGACACTTCCTAGACGTCGGAAGTGACTAACAATGTATTAATTGGCTCCTCAGGGAATGTGCTGACTGTAGGGAATAGATATTCACCATGAAATAATTACAATCTGGTAAAAAGGAAACTGTCAGCTGACGAGAGATATACTGTAACAACAACAGGTTTAGTTTCCTTTGGGATTGCATTGGCATAGGATCAAGATTAGTAATACTAAATAATAAAACTATGGCGCATTTAGATTGTAGCCCTTTTTCGTTTCTAGTCCCCCAGCTCGCAAACAGATGGGCACAAGAAAGAGAAACATGTTCAGAAGTGGTTAAAGGGTGCCTCTAATACATCATATGGTCTATGATACTATCTATATTCCTTGTCAATGTTTAAAGGGTAACTAAACGTTCAACAAACTTCTGACATGTTATAGTGACGTGTCAGAAGTTTTGAGTGGTGGGGGTCCGAGCACTGAAAACCTCACCAATTGCTAAAACAAAGCGGCAGAAGTGCTCGCATGAGCGCTGAGACGCTTTGTTTCTATTCGTCTTTTTCCGGAAATCGATGTAGCGGTGTACGGACTCAATAGAAAGTCTATGGGCCCGTACAGCACTACATTGGTTTTCCAGAAAAAGCCGAACAGAAACAAAGCCGCTGAGGGCTCACGCAAGTGCTCCTCCCGCTTCGTTATAGCGATTGGTGGGGGTCTCAGTGCTCGGACACCCACCAATCAAAACTTCTGACATGTAACTATGACATGTCAGAAGTTTTTTGAATGTTTAGTTACCCTTTAAATACCTTTTCTTGGAAGTGGCACCAAATTTGCTGTTGGTAAGAAGGATTGCACAACAAATGCAAAATATTGTAAACTTCTTGTCATTTAAAGGAAAGCATACAAAACATGTAAAAAACACTAAATATATAATATAATACACATCAATAGACTTTTACCAATGACACATACTGTACGTATATTTGTAGACTTGTCACCTTCTGACAATAGAATGTCCTCGCTAAGGCTTCGTTCACATCTGCGTCAGGGCTCTGTTCGAGCTTTCAGTCAGTGGAACCCATGAACGGAACCCTGACTGAAACAAACGGAAACCATAGGTTTCGGTTTGCCTCACCATTGATTTCAATGGTGACGGATCCGGTGCAAATGGTTTCCATTTGTCACCGTTGTTTAAGGGCTCTGTCATTTTGACGGAATCAATACTGTAGTAGACTGCGCTATTCATTTCATCAAAATGACAGAACCCTTAAAAAACAGTGACAAATGGAAACCATTTGCACCGGATCCGTGACCATTGAAATCAATGGTGATGCAAACAGAAACCTATGGTTTCCGTCAGGAACCCTGTTCATGGGTTTCCCTGATGAAAAGGACAGACAAAACCCATGAACAGATGTGAACGCAGAAGTGAACGAAGCCTAAGACGGCAGAATTTTTTTTAAAGTTAATAGTCCCCAAAAAAGACAGTTATGTACAAATATCTTGTATTGAGGGTCAGACTGGCCCACCAGAGCACCACAGGATCCTCTGCTGGGGCCAGGAATGTACACATCATAATGACCCCTAATACAATAGGGCCCCAAGGACTGACTTCTGATCCAATGACTTGCCACTAGGGTCTATTTCTAATGGGTTGTTTCACAAATAATCTATTAGATCTTATTGAGGATATATCCCGTATGTACAACGATAACATTAAAGATTACAATACAATTAAATGAATATGGATCGGTCCTAATTTCTTTTTGGTGGGCCCATGAAATCCCAGTCCAGCATTGCAGTGTTTTTTTTACAGGATATTTCCACATCTGCGACTTGGCTTTGTTGTGTTTGTTGTTTTGACAGGAAGAATAGCGTTGCAGGCAAATGTGGATAGAACCTTATTCATTTCTATGAGTTACAAACTAAATCCAATGGGCATCAGTCTTTAACATTTCACGATCAGCCCGTTCACATCTTGTTTTTTCCATACATCTAGTGTGTATGCCAGGATAGCTCCCGATGTGTTTGCTAGACATATCCATAGGGCTCAATTAGCCCGACAGAGTCTAAAGGGACACTCTTTTTTATAAATATGGCATATTGTAATAGACTATGCCTTTCCATCCTGTGGGATCCTACCAAAAAATATACTGCGTGGTATACGTTTTTCAACATGGGAGCCTGTATGGCATAAAACGTATCCTTTAAACGTATATGTCATGGACATTTTAATAGCTTTTCATGAAGTATCCGTTAAATTGATCCCATTATAGCTTATGGTAAAGGATGCGTAAAACAAATGCCGAACAGTGGCATCTGTCACCCATAGGCTACAATGGTATCTGTTTAACGGATACGTTATGAAAAGGGTCATGACAGTTAATGGCGTATCCGTTAAATAGATACCATTATAGCCTATGGGTGATGGATGCCACTGCTAGGCTTAATTCACAACTCGTTTTGTGCATATATTTGCAGTATACACAAAAAAAGTAGCAAAAACATATGGATTTTTATCTCATTTTGTCATATTCGTCGTATACGTTCGAGTCGGTTCTCACTTCCATAAACTTAAGTTGTGTCAAAATATAAAGCAAGTAGCAAGGAGTGGTTGCAGCGTATTCTGGCACCAGTTCTGAGCATCTTGGCAGGGGGAGGCACAGTTTTGTCACATGATCGGGGTAATTTCCCATATATAATGACAAAAATGTATACGTATGCAAACATAGGGTTTATATTTGATACGTCATCCATGTCGTCCATTGACTTAAATACAAATGTAATATATTTATTAGACATGCCTTTTTGTGGCGTAATAGACTACGCTTTTCAGGACTTTGAAAAGAAAAAAAAAGGATAGGACGTAAGAATACAAAACGTATGCACAAACTACACTATCAGGGCATCCGTCGTGTCCATAGGAATCAATGTACGTACACGCTGTAGCACACGTTTTCACCATTTTTTTTTTCATTTCAAAACGTGCACGTCAAACATACATTAAAAACGAGATGTGAACTGAGCCTTAGGCATCCGTCACAGCCTACGTTAAAACATATACGTCGGGAGTTTTTTTCCAATGTTAAACGTAATGTTAAACATAGGCAAAAAACAAGGTAATTGGGGCCTCAATGGTAAAAGAATTATACAACTAATGCAAACTGATACTATTTTCCATCAGTTTAGATAACTGCATACCACAAAAAAAGCTAAAACTAACTTAAAAGTTACAAACTGCCAAAAAATAAAGTGTTTCATACGTTTTAGTTTATATTTGTGGTATTTTATTATTATAAATCCACATTCAAATGCTGAAAATAATACATAGATTACATTTACACATGATAAGGAAGCCTATATCATAAAAAAGGCTGTACCAAAAAATCAAAATATAAAATGTGAGGGAAAAGTAAAAATGACAAAAGTTACTGCTGTTTTTTGGGGGGTTTTTTTCATTACATTTTTTTGAATGGGATTTATGAAATTTAAATGGGATTTGTAAAAATCAAATTTATATTTAGAGTTTCAAGGGTCAACATGTTATGTATCTTGTGACTTTGATTTTTCCCCCCATTGATTTTAATAGACATAGTACATGGGTTACTCACCACAAGCGAATGACTGTTCCTTCTATAACTCAATAAATTCAAATGATATGAAATCATGGATCTTAGCCCACTAACCTGTTCCTTGGGGTCTCCAGGACCTCCGGTCTTTATTCCTGTTTGTACCCTTTTCTCGTCAGTGTCCGGACAGTCCTCTGAGTTGGGATTTACTTGCTGAGTTCTATCATAAGACTTCCTCTGGTCCGTCAGATCTACAATGTCAGCCTTACTTTTAACCTGTTCCCTTTCTTCCTCTTTACTGACGTTAAAATCATCCATGGCCAAAATCATTTTAAATGAATCTTACAAATATATAGTAATTAATATAAAATATAAGCAATAGTGGGTGAGAAGTCCTATGTGTAATCCATATAGAAGAGATGCAGTAATAAGCATTAGTCCAGCTTTTATAGGCTGGAACAGTCTGCACTCCGCTATATACACATTTAAATCTCTTCCTATGAATTAGCATTTATGTTACTCTGAGAAACTGGACTGAGAAGTGTGTCTCTGCACACAGCCGTGCGACTGAACAGAGAGGGTTGTCCCTCTCATACATATCACATAGAAGCCGGACTGAGTGTACACAATGACTTGGCTGCAATTCAATCTCCACCCGTGTGCAACATCACTGCTACAATTCACTGCTCTTATCATTTAACATAGGGCTCTGTTAATGAATCGGAGTGTAGTTAATAGAGTGATCACATACTTAGAATATTATATGTGGGATAATGAAAATTATAAGAATATTACAAGTCACCAAGGAGTCCTGCAATACTTCATATTTATAGAGGTCAGTGGCGTAGCTATAGGGGCCGTAACGGTTGCAGTTGCAACTGGGACCCAAAGCCTAGGGGGCTTACAAGCTCCTGTTGCTGGCCTGCGCCAGGAGTTTGTGTACAGAGGCGTTCGGAAGTGAAGAGAAGTTGGTAGCGAGCAGCGGTAACTAAATAACGGGGTCTGGTCTCGTAACTAAATTCTTTTTTTTTTTTGTCTGTTATAATTTTGGGGTCTGGTCTAAGGTTCATGTACCCATGCCCCCATCCTGCACTTTCTTAAAAAGAACCTTTCACCTCCCAATACATGTGCAGCTGAGTGCAGCATGTAATAGGCAGGGCTGCACAAACACTGGGGCACTTTAAAAAAAATTCCTACCCTCCTCCGTTATTTAGATATCGGTGACGTTATATTTGGCGCCCAATATTCAAATAATCCCCTGAACTGTCAATGGGGCATGTAATGGCAAGGGGGCATGTAACATCGCTGTGACACTGTCCAATCAGCTACGGACAGTGCCAAAGCAAGAGCTGGAGAGAGGCGAGCGTGTGCGCGCGCAGCTCGAAGCTGTGCACGCAAACGCTCTCGCACGCTCTCATTCACTCTTCAGCTCATGGCAGACAAGTACAAGATTGTGTGATCTGAAGAGTGAGTGAGAGCGTGCGCGCGCATGCAAGGACAAGACTGTGTGATCTCTCATGAGAGATCACACAGTCTTGTACTTGTCACACGAGAGCTGAAGAGTGAGTGAGAGCGTGCGCGCGCATGCACGTACAGTTCCAAGCTGCGTGTGCGCGCAAAGCTCCGAGCTGCGTGTGCGTGCGCAAACGCTCTCCTCTCTCCAGCTCTTGCTGTGGCACTGTCCGTAGCTGATTGGACAGTGTCACAGCGATGTTACACGTCCCCTTGCCATTACATGTTCCATTGACAGTTCAGGGGGTTATTTAAGTATCGGGCGCCAAATATAACGGCACCGATATCTAAATAACAGAGGAGGGTAGAAAAAAATGTAAAGTGCCCCAGGGTTTGTGCAGCCCTGTCAATTACATGCTGCGCTCAGCTGCTCATGTATGGGCAGGTGAAAGGTTCTTTTGAAGTGGCTGATTGTGTGTGTTTGGTACCATTGTCCAAGCATGCTCTGATGACTTGACAGGTCATGTTGGGAGTTTTCACAGAAGTTGTGATTTTTTTGTTTTTTTATCGAGACCCGGCCAGCTAGTGTGCCCTCACCGTAACTTTCACATGGAGCTGGTAAATGCTTTGGAGCAGGTGGATTTAAAAGTTTGCTGTAGGGCCCAGCACTTTAGTTACGCCCCTGTTACAGGTCATAGAACTCCATTGATGTCTAATCTTCATTATCATTTGCTGTAGAGTGTGCATTATTCTTTGTAATACACACCTCAGCTGCTGCAGAACCTTTTTTTTTGTAGAATAAGGGGGACATTTTTGTCCACCATTGGTTGATTAAAATAAAAAGCTCACATTCTTTTTAAAACAAAGGTCTGCAGCATCTGAGGTGTGTGTTATAATGTCCTGCTGCACACGGCAGTTCCTAAAAAAAACAAAACAAAAAAAAATTAAACCCCACAAGGACCAAACCTATTTTGGAAAAAAGGACTGCAGAATTTTTTTCTTTTGTGTCGCTGCTTTCAGGGAACCATAAGTTTTCTATTTTTTTTTTTTTTTATCATCGTAGCTGTATGAGGGGTTTTTTGTGGGTCCAGTTGTATTTAACAGGTAAGTGAAACTTGAGGGGTAAGTAGAGCAGTTGAAGCCCAGGCAAAAGCAGATTTTTCAGACTTTCCTGTATGATGAAAAATGATGCGACTTGTTACATTTCAACTCATATTGTAATCTAGCCATATACAGTATATATAAATGAGATTTTGCTGCAGTCTCATGTCCAATAAAGGTATCTGTGTTGTATAATTTTTTACCCTCTCTACATATACATTTTATAGGTTAACAGTTTTTGCAGTATAAGAATAATAAAATATAGTTATGCTGCCCTCCCAGGTTTCTGTGTGGTACAACTACCTTACAGGCATTACAGGTTTCATATTATTTTGGTCAAGTGAAGGTTACCTTTACTTACATCATATATTATGGAATTACTTTTACAGCAATTCTCCAATATATACCTATCAGCTGCATCACTCCCTTTACAAGTGGGTGTTAGGCTTCGTTTACATCTGCGTCAGGACTCCGTTCATGGGTTCCGTCTGAGCTTTCCATCAGGGGAACCCATGAACGGAACTCTGACTGAAACAAACGGAAACCATAGATTTCCGTTTGCATCACCATTGATTTCAATGGTGACGGATCCGATGCAAATGGTTTCCGTTTGTCACCGTTGTGCAAGGGTTCCGTAGTTTTGACGGAATCAATACCGTAGTCGCACCTATCTCTAGAACGGCAATTACTAAGGGGTGGACCTCAGTAGTTGGTGGGCGCAAAGGATTCAAAATGTATAATTTTAACTTCTATGTAGTCTGTTGATGGTCGTCTATACCAATTAAAACGTTATATTTTAATTTTGGTGGTTGGGAAACAAGGGCTCTGTTTGCCGGTAGGCACTCTATACATTTTTATCTCTAGAACGGGGCCCCCTAAACCCCGTTCTACCTTTCTGTGTTGTTGCTAAATCATGTGATTTCCGACCATGAATTACGCAAATAGCGTAGCTCAACGAGCTACGCTGTTTCCGTAAGTCCCATAGAACTGAATGGTAGTTAAGGAAACAGCGTAGCTCGCATGCTTCGCTGCTTCCGTAACCGCCATTCACTACTATGGAAGCTACTGAAACAGCATAGCTCAGTGAACTACGCTGTTTCCGTAATTCATAGTCGAGAATCACACGCTTCAGCCACAACACACAGCAGTAAAATGGGGTTTAGGGGGCCCCATTCTAGAAATAGGTGTGAGTCCCAGAGGTGGGACCCGCATCTATCTGACATTTATGACATATCCCGTGGTTATTCCAATTCCAACAAAGTAGTAGGACAACAGCCCACGTCTCCAAATCTTCAAAAAGGTTTTATTGTCAAAACATCTTACGGTAAACAGGCAACGTTTCGACCCGTAGTGAGTGAAGGGTCTTTCTCAAGCCTAACATCAAATCTAAAACCATCATCTTAAATTGATAGGTACATTTAATCACATGGTGCATTTCAACCAAACAAAATTGTGATCAATGTCTCCCAGGTGAATTATACATTAGTTTAATTAGCATCAATCAGCTGGTTATATAACAGTACTAACGTGTAGAAAACCGACATACAATCTACATTCAATGCAACAGTTGATATATATATATATATATATATGACAATCGTTATCTTGCCAAACGAAAACGAGGAAGAGAAGTTCACCACACTACAGCTCCCAGCACCGATGCCAGGTTCTCATTGCGCATGCTCCACAGTCCATGGATCAGAGAGGTACAGTATGCAGCAAATCAAGCCTCATCCATTTCAAACTAGACAGATCGGCGTGATCATCTAATCAGGTCATTATCGAAATCATATTTCATTCAATTCCACATCTTATCACTCAAGTGTGTTATACACCAATGTTATGATCCCGGACGCCGAAACCATCAACCAAAAGGTCACATGTTCATAAGTGTCCAATAAAACCTTTTTGAAGATTTGGAGACGTGTGCTGTTGTCCTACTACTTTGTTGGAATTTACATTATGCCAGAGAAGGCTTGCCTGGCTTGACAGCGTGCACCGCACCAGAAACTCGGGACTTGTGCTGCTTCAAAATTTTCTATTTTTGGCTCAATATCCACAGGATATGTCATAAATGTCTCTGATGGGAAAACCCCTTTAACAGAAAATAAAAGTGGAACCAAAAGTAAACTATCACTTGGTCAGGTACAGGCATATGCTCACGTTTTTAGTCAGGGATTAATGTATGCTACCACTACACTAACACCAATAACACAAATAATATCACCATACAGTGACCATATAGTGATTAGATACCAGTTCTACACTTGTGCCCTGCAGGCTATTACCACACTGCAGACTATAAGTCACAGGCAGAAAACATTACAATTAAAAAGGATCTTTCAGCTCTCCTGTATGGTGTAGTATAGAGTAGATGTCAGCTCTCCTGTGTGGTGTAGTATAGAGGAGCTGTCGGCTCTCCTGTGTGGTGTAGTATAGAGGATCTGTCAGCTATCCTGTGTGGTGTAGTATAGAGGAGCTGTCAGCTCTCTTGTGTGGTGTAGTAGAGAGGATCTGTCAGATCTCCTGTGTGGTGTAGTAGAGAGGATCTGTCAGCTCTCCTGTGTGGTGTAGTATAGAGGATGTCAGCTCTCCTGTGTGGTGTAGTATAGAGGAGCTGTCAGCTCTCCTGTGTGGTGTAGTATAGAGGATCTGTCAACTCTGCTGTGTGGTGTAGTATAGAGGATCTGTCGGTTCTCCTGTGTGGTGTAGTATAGAGGAGGTCAGTTCTCCTGTGTGGTGTAGTAGAGAGGATCTGTCAGCTCTCCTGTGTGGTGTAGTATAGAGGAGCTGTCGGCTCTCCTGTGTGGTGTAGTATAGCGGATCTGTCAGCTCTCCTGTGTGGTGCAGTATAGAGGAGCTGTCAGTTCTCCTGTGTGGTGTAGTATAGAGGAGGTCAGTTCTCCTGTGTGGTGTAGTATAGAGGATCTGTCAGTTCTCCTGTGTGATGTAGTATAGAGGAGGTCAGTTCTCCTGTGTGGTGTAGTATAGAGGATCTGTCAGATCTCCTGTGTGGTGTAGAAGAGAGGATCTGTCAGCTCTCCTGTGTGGTGTAGTATAGAGGATCTGTCAGCTCTCCTGTGTGGTGTAGTATAGAGGAGCTGTCGGCTCTCCTGTGTGGTGTAGTATAGAGGATCTGTCAGCTCTCTTGTGTGGTGTAGTATAGAGGAGCTGTCAGTTCTCCTGTGTGGTGTAGTATAGAGGAGGTCAGTTCTCCTGTGTGTTGTAGTATAGATGATCTATCGGTTCTCCTGTGTGGTGTAGTATAAAGGATCTGTCAGTTCTCCTGTGTGGTGTGGTATATAGGATCTGTCAGCTCTCCTGTGTGGTGTAGTATAGAGGAGCTGTCGGCTCTCCTGTGTGGTGTAGTATAGAGGATCTGTCAGCTCTCTTGTGTGGTGTAGTATAGAGGAGCTGTCAGTTCTCCTGTGTGGTGTAGTATAGAGGAGGTTAGTTCTCCTGTGTGTTGTAGTATAGATGATCTATCGGTTCTCCTGTGTGGTGTAGTATTGAGGATCTGTCAGTTCTCCTGTGTGGTGTAGTATATAGGATCTGTCAGCTCTCCTGTGTGGTGTAGTATAGAGGAGCTGTCGGGTCTCCTGTGTGGTGTAGTATAGAGGATCTGTCAGCTCTCCTGTGTGGTGTAGTATAGAGGATCTGTCAGCTCTCCTGTGTGGTGTAGTATAGAGGAGGTCAGCGCTCCTGTGTGGTGTAGTATAAAGTAGCTGTCAGCTCTCCTGTGTGGTGTAGTATAGAGGAGCTGTCGGTTCTCCTTTGTGGTGTAGTATAGAGGAGCTGTCGGCTCTCCTGTGTGGTGTAGTATAGAGGATCTGTCAGCTCTCCTGTGTGGTGTAGTATAGAGGAGGTCAGCGCTCCTGTGTGGTGTAGTATAGAGGAGCTGTCAGCTCTCGTGTGGTGTAGTATAGAGGAGGTCAGCTCTCCTGTGTGCTGTAGCATAGAGGAGCTGTCAGCTCTCTTGTGTGGTGTAGTATAGAGGAGATATCGGCTCTCCTGTGTGGTGTAGTATAGAGGATCTGTCAGCTCTCCTGTGTGGTGTAGTATAGAGGAGGTCAGCTCTCCGGTGTGGTGTAGTATAGACGAGCTGTCAGCTCTCTTGTGTGGTGTAGTATAGAGCAGATGTCAGCTCTCCTGTGTGGTGAAGTATAGAGGAGCTGTCAGCTCTCCTGTGTGGTGTAGTATAGAGCAGATGTCAGCTCTCTTGTGTGGTGTAGTATAGAGGAGGTCAGCTCTCCTGAGTGTTGTAGTATAGAGGAGCTGTCAGCTCTCCTGTGTGGTGTAGTATAGAGGATCTGTCAGCTCTCCTGTGTGGTGTAGTATAGAGGATCTGTCAGCTCTCCCCTGTGGTGTAGTATAGAGGAGCTGTCGGCTCTCCTGTGTGGTGTAGTATAGAGCAGATGTCAGCTCTCCTGTGTGGTGTAGTATAGAGGAGCTGTCAGCTCTCCTGTGTGGTGTAGTATAGAGGATCTGTCAGTTCTCCTGTGTGGTGTAGTATAGAGGATCTGTCAGCTCTCTTGTGTGGTGTAGTATAGAGGAGCTGTCAGTTCTCCTGTGTGGTGTAGTATAGAGGATCTGTCGGCTCTCCTGTGTGGTGTAGTATGGAGGACCTCTCAGCTCTCCTGTGTGGTGTAGTATAGAGTATCTGTCAGCTCTCCTGTGTGGTGTAGTATAGAGGAGGTCAGCTCTCCGGTGTGGTGTAGTATAGAGGATCTGTCAGTTCTCCTGTGTGGTGTAGTATAGAGGATCTGTCAGCTCTCTTGTGTGGTGTAGTATAGAGGAGCTGTCAGTTCTCCTGTGTGGTGTAGTATAGAGGATCTGTCAGCTCTCTTGTGTGGTGTAGTATAGAGGAGCTGTCAGTTCTCCTGTGTGGTGTAGTATAGAGGATCTGTCGGCTCTCCTGTGTGGTGTAGTATGGAGGACCTGTCAGCTCTCCTGTGTGGTGTAGTATAGAGTATCTGTCAGCTCTCCTGTGTGGTGTAGTATAGAGGAGGTCAGCTCTCCGGTGTGGTGTAGTATAGAGGAGCTGTCAGCTCCCTTGTGTGGTGTAGTATAGAGCAGATGTCAGCTCTCCTGTGTGGTGTAGTATAGAGGATCTGTCAGCTCTCCTGTGTGGTGTAGTATAGAGGAGGTCAGCTCTCCTGTGTGGTGTAGTATCGAGGAGCTGTCAGCTCTCCTGTGTGGTGTAGTATAGAGCAGATGTCAGCTCTCCTGTGTGGTGTAGTATAGAGGATCTGTCAGCTCTCTTGTGTGGTGTAGTATAGAGGAGGTCAGCTCTCCTGTGTGGTGTAGTATAGAGGAGCTGTCAGCTCTCCTGCGTGGTGTAGTATAGGGGATCTGTCAGCTCTCTTGTGTGGTGTAGTATAGTAAAGCGGTCAGCTCTCATGTGTGGTGTAGTATAGAGGATATGTCAGCTCTCCTGTGTGGTGTAGTATAGAGGATGTGTCAGCTCTCCTGTGTGGTGTAGTATAGAGGATATGTCAGCTCTCCTGTGTGGTGTAGTATAGAGGAGGTCAGCTCTCCGGTGTGGTGTAGTATAGAGGAGGTCAGCTCTCCTGTGTGGTGTAGTATAGAGGATATGTCAGCTCTCCTGTGTGGTGTAGTATAGAGGAGGTCAGCTCTCCGGTGTGGTGTAGTATAGAGGAGCGGTCAGCTCTCCTGTGTGGTGTAGTATAGAGGATCTGTCAGCTCTCCTGTGTGGTGTAGTATAGAGGATGTGTCAGCTCTCCTGTGTGGTGTAGTATAGAGGAGCTGTCAGCTCCCCTGTGTGGTGTAGTATAGAGGATATGTCAGCTCTCCTGTGAGGTGTAGTATAGAGGATCTGTCAGCTCCCCTGTGTGGTGTAGTATAGAGGATATGTCAGCTCTCCTGAGTGGTGTAGTATAGAGGATCTGTCAGCTCTCCTGTGTGGTGTAGTATAGAGGATGTGTCAGCTCTCCTGTGTGGTGTAGTATAGAGGAGCTGTCAGCTCTCTCATGTAGTTTAGTAAAGAGGATCTGTCAGCCTCTACAGAACGCTTAGCCTTGGTCATATCAGCCCCTATTAATTCAGTCCACGTCTGCTAGTGGGGCCCCTAGGTGTCCAATCCTGGTGGGCAAATCTTAGCTAGCCTTACTCACTCAGTGACCAGAGCTGGGTTGGCTGTTTGCTAAGGAGAGGCAACTAAGTCAAGAGGAGTTTGGTCAGGTCTTCAGCAGTCCACTGTACATCACATGCGGGAAAGAGAGGGAGACGGGATGCGGGAAAGAGAGGGAGACGGGAGAGGGAGACTGGGCCCCCATCCCCTGGGTGCCACACACAGTCCGCCCTTGTAGATAGTGCCCCTCTGTAAATAGTGCCATACAGCCCCCTCCTGTAGACAGTGCTATATAGCGCCCCCTGTACAGTGTTATACAGCGCCCCCTGTAGAACGTGCTATACAGCGCCCCCATGTAGAGTGCTATACAGCACCCCCTGTAGATAGGGCTATACAGCTTCCCCATACAGTGCTATACATCCCTCCCTGTAGACAGTGCTATACTTTCAAGTATCACAAAGAGGGACAATCGATGCGGCACGCAGCGTCAATTTTTTTTCTTTTAAACCATGCCTCTAATCCCACCAAAACACCGCCTCTACACACCCGGTTCAGCCCACACAGTATCATGCTCCAATAGTGCCCCCCACAAAGTATAATGCCCCCATAGCTGCCACCATACATTATAATGCTCCCATTCAGTATACTGACCCATAGATGCCCCCATACAGTATAATGCCCACACAGATGTCCCATACAGTATAATGCCCACACAGATGCCCCCATACAGTATAATGCACCCCCTAGTTGCACCTCACACAGTATAATGCCCCCCATAGCTGCCCCCACAGTATAATGCCCCCCATAGCTGCCCCCACAGTATAATGCCCCCATAGCTGCCCCCACAGCATAATGCCATCCATAGCTGTCCGCACAGTATAATGCCACCACAGTATGCCGCCCATAGCTGCCCCCACAGTATAATGCCCCCATAGCTGTCCCCACAGTATAATGCCCCCATAACTGTCCCCACAGTATAATGCCACTACAGTATAATGCCACCCATGGCTGTCCCCACAGTATAATGCCGCCCATTGCTGCCCCCACATTATAATTCCATCTGTAGCTGCCCCCGCAGTATAATGCCATCCATAGCTGTCCCCATATTATAATGCCCCCATAGCTGCCCCCCACACAGTATAATGCCACCCCTCCAGACAGTATAATGCCGTCCAGGGGCGTAACTAGGAAAGACTGGGCCCCATAGCAAACTTTTGACTGGGGCCCCCCTCCCCTGGGTGTCACACAACCCCCCCCCCCTGTAGATAGTGCCTTTTTTACAGCCCCCCCCCTGTAGATAACGCCATACAGCCCCCCTGTAGATAACGCCATACATCCCCTCTGTAGATAACGCCATACAGCCCCCACTAGAGAACGCCATACAGCCCCCACCTGTAGACAACGCCATACAGCCCCCCCTGTAGAGAATGCCATACAGCCCCTGTAGATAACGTCATACAGCCCCCCTGTAGAGAACGCCATACAGCCCCCCCTGTAGAGAACGCCATACAGCCCCCCCTGTAAATAACGCCATACAGCCCCTCTGTAGATAAAGCCATACAGCCCCCCTGTAGAAAACGACATACAGCCACCCCTGTAAATAACGCCATACAGCCCCCCCTGTAGGTAACGCTATACAGCCCCCCTGTAGGTAACGCCATACAGCCCCCCCCCTGTAGGTAACGCCATACAGCAACAAGCCCCCCAAAAAAATCTGACCTATAGTGTGTCCTACAAAATACATGTATCCCCTATCCACAGGATAGGGGATACATGTGTGATCGCTGGCAGCGATAGGGAGAACGGGGGACCGAAAGTCCCCCCAAGTTCTCCATGACTAACCTCTGACTTCCGGCGTCTGCGCAGCTCACTAAAAATGAAAGGAGCGCTGGTCACACATGCGCACAAGCGCGACCGGCGCTCCATTCATTTCTACGGAGCTGCCGACACAGACCCCGGAAGTCCGAGGTTTGTGATGGAGAACTTCAGGGGACTTTCGGTCCCCCGTTCTCCCTATCGCTGCAAGCGATCACACATGTATCCCCTATCCTGTGGATAGGGGATACATGTCTTTTGTAGGAACAACCCCTTTAATGGAAGAGCGGGGAGGTACCTCCCTGCTCTGCCATAGTGTTTAGTGGCGTCGCGCTGTAGTAGCCATAGCGGCAGCTAGCAGAGCCTCCGGCCATGGTGGGAGCCCGTGCCGGCGGGCGACACGGGCCCCCTCATGCCGCGGGCCCTGTAGCAGCCGTTACGGCTCCTACAGCGTTAGTTACGCCACTGATGCCGTCCCATATAGTAAAATGCTCCTATAGCAGCCACCATATCAGCCCCCCTTTCCTACCCAGTAATGCCCCATAGTGCCTAAAAGAAAAATAATAACATAATTACTGACCTATTCCCGTTCCCACGACGGGTAGAGGATCCTTCTCCTCCGGTCTGTGCTGTAAGTGACTCGGTGCAGACAGGCGCGATGACGTTTACTACATTGCGCCTGTCTGCGCCGAGCCGCTCACGGCAGAATGAATGCTGGAGCAAGGAGCCATCACAACTAAATTTCCCCATGCTCGCCAATGAATTTAGTACCTCCATGTGCCTCACATGAATAGTAATTAACCCCATCGTGTACCTCACAAATGTACTCAATGTTGCCCATTACAACTGTGAGCAAGGTACTTGATGGGATCACTTACTATAATGATTATAATGGGCACCATTGGGTTTATGATGTGGTTAATTCACATGGCTGTGTTCGGTGCTTGAGATACAGACCGTATGTCGCCCGCTTTTCCTGGATCCAACATAGTTCAGAAAGCCGGGCTCCTAGCATCATAGTCATCCATGCTGCGGTGAGTCACTGCCTCCCCGCGGGAATACAGTCCTGTAGTGTAATCATGTTTTCAGTACAAGAGCCCGGCTTTCTGAACTATGTTGATCCAGGAAAAGCGGGCGAAATATCTCATGCACCGAAACCCAGCCATGTGAATTAACCACATCATTTCCCTCACACATTAACCCAATGAGGCCCACTATAATCATTATAGTAAGTGATCCAATCAAGAACCTTGCTCACAGTTGTAATGGGCAACATTGGGTTAATGTGAGGTATATGATGGGGTTAATTACTATTAATGTGAGGCATATGGAGGTACTAAATTCATAACCCCCTGAGCCTTACATCAGAAAATGGAAGGACTTTATATTTTTCAGTTTTTTTTTATTGTTGGCAAATATCGTTTTGGTATCGACTATCGCAATACTGCTCTAAGTATCGGTATCGAAATCCAGATTCTGGTATCGTGACAACCCTCAACATATGTATCATACACTTTTCTCTTCTATAGGCCACCTCAGGGTTAAAACACATCGTTGATAAATTCTTGTGTCTATTTTTTAGACATCTTTCAAAGCGATCAAGGTATGCCTATTGGTGTTCGCCTGCACTTTTTTGGCACAATATGCATCCTAATTCTGGCACATTTTTCTTTATAAGTTTCCCCTATTGTTCCTGACAACACCTTTAACAACAGTTAGTAAATTTAGTGGGTTATCTGGGAGTTTTCTAATTTTTCAGGAGAATAGTGGGTATAAAATAATGAACTAAATGTTACTCGCCCTTTAAAACGCCACCCACTCCAGCGATGACACCCTGTTCGCTGCTAGTCTGGTCCCGGATGCTCTGGCTGCGATCACGGGTCGTTAATCAGTCACGTGTCACTGCAACCAATCGCTGGCCTGTCATGAACGGCACATGACCACTTAGGCCAGTAATTGACTGCAGCGGCAGGTGACCCTAAACGTCACTTTAATGCTGCGGGATCGGAGCGGCGGCCGGGGCAATCAGGGTATCACGGCTGGAGTGGAGGGGTGTTTCAAAGGGTGAATATCTGTTGGTTTATTATTTTATGCTCTTCTACAAAATGTGAAAATTCCAGGGTAACCCCTTAAGAAGCAGCTAGTTAAAATCATGGAAATTTCTTATCATTTTTTTCATCATCTCGTTACAAAAGCCATAACTGTTGTTTTTTCCATCAACATGGTCACGTGAGGGCTTGTTTTTTGCAGAACGAGTTGCATATGTAACCCCTTAAGGACGCAGCCTAGTTTTGGCCTTAAGGCTCAGAGCCCATTTTTCAAATCTGACATATTTCACTTTATGTGGTAATAACGTCGGAATGCTTAAACCTATCCAAGCGATTCTGAGACTGTTTTCTCATGACACATTGGGCTTCATGTTCGTGGTAAAATTTGGTCGATATATTCAGTGTTTATTGGTGAAAAATTGCAAAATTTTGAGAAAACTGTGAGAAAATAGCATTTTTCAGAATTTAAATGCATCTGCTTGTAAAACAGACGGTTATACCACCCAAAATAGTTACTAGTTCACATTTCCCATATGTCTACTTTAGATTGGCATCGTTTTTTGAACATTATTTTATTTTTCTTGGACGTTACAAGGCTTAGAACATAAACAGCAATTTCTCATATTTTTAAGAAAATTTCAAAAGCCTTTTTTTTAAGGTACCTCTTGAGTTCTGAAGTGGCTTTGTGGGGCCTATGTATTAGAAACCCTGATAAAACACCCCATTTTAAAAACTAGACCCCTCAAAGTATTCAAAACAGCATTTAGAACGTTTTTTAACCCTTCAGGCATTTCACAGGAATTAAATCAAAGTGGAGGTGAAATTTGCAAATTTCATTTTTCTTGCTGAATTTCAATTTTATTAATTTTTTTTCTGTAACACAGAAGGTTTTACCAGAGAAACACTACTAAATATGTATTGTCCAGATTCTGCAGTTTTTAGAAATGTCCCACATGTGGCCTTACTGCACTCGTGGACTAAAACACAAGCCCTAGAAGCAAAGAAGCACCTAGTGCATTTTGAGTCCTCTTTTTTATTAGAATATATTTTAGGCAGCATGCCAGGTTTGAAGAGGTGTTGAGGTGCCAAAACAGTAGGAATCCCCCAATAGTGACCCCATTTTGGAAACTACACCCCTCAAGGAATTCATTTATGGTTGTTGTTACCATTTTGACCGCACAGTTTTTTCACAGCACGTATTTGAATTGGGCTGTGAAATGAAAAAAATGTCATTTTTTCCAATAAAATGTAATTTGTGATCAAAATTTCTTATTTTCACAGGGAACAAAATACCCCATTTTGTTGCCCAATTTGTCCTTAGTGTGGCAATACCCGATTTGTGGTGATAAACTGCCGTTTGGGCCCATGGGAGGGCTCAGAAGGAAAGGAGCGCTATATGATTGTTGGAGTCCATATTTTGCTGGATTGGTTTTCGGGTGCCATGTCGCATTTGCAGAGCCTCAGAGGTATCAAAGCAATGGAAACCCACCAGAAGTGACCCCATTTTGGAAACTACACCCCTCAAGGAATTCATTTATGGTTGTTGTTAGCATTTTGACCACACAGTTTTTTCACAGCACCTATTTCAATTGGGCTGTGACATTAAAAAAATGACATTTTTTCCAATAAGATGTAATTTTTTATCAACATTTCTTATTTTCACAGGGAACAAAATACTCACTTTTGTTGCCCAATTTCTCCTGAGTGCAGCAATACCCCATTTGTGGCAATAAACTGCCGTTTGGGCCCATGGGAGGCCTCAGAAGGGAAGGAGCGCTGTGTGTTCTTTGGAGTCCAGATTTTGCTGGATTGGTTTTCGGGTGGCATGTCGCATTTGCAGAGCCCCAGAGGTATCAAAGCAATGGAAACCCACCAGAAGTGACCCCATTTTGGAAACTAAACTCAAGGAATTCATTTATGGGTGTTGTGACCATTTTGACCCCATAGTTTTTTCACAGAACTTATTTGAATTGGGCTGGGAATGAAAACAAAATTATTTTTTTCAAATAGTATGTAGTTTTGGCTGAAAATTTCTTATTTTCACAAGAAACAAAAAAGCCCATTCTGTTGCGCAATTTGTTCTGAGTGCCGCAATACCCCATTTGTTGTGATAAACTGCCGTTTGGGCCCATGGGAGGGCTCAGAAGGAAAGGACCACCATTTGGCCTACTGGGGATTTTCTAGTGCGAAGTCATGTATGCAGAAGCACCTGAGGTACCAGTACAGTTGAAACCCGCAAGAAGTGACCCCGTTTTAATAACTACACCCTTAAGGCATTCATCTAGAGGTGTACTGAGAATTTTGACCAGAGACCTACACCCCATAAACTGTAATGTGGGTTCTCCCGGGTATGGCAATACCCTACATGTGGCTGTTATCAGCTGCCTGGACACACAGCAGGGCTCAGAGGGGAAAGACGAGGGGGGATAAGCTGTGCGGAGTGCATCAGGATAAGTAAAATTGGGGTAAATTATAAACCAAGGGATGTATGATAAATTTTAAAACTGACTTTCATACAGAGTTCTGGTTATTCGGGACACGTGTCACATTGATATATTGTGTCATCCCTTATCGCCCTCTTATAGCAGACTTTGCACCTCTTTTGACTTTTTCCCTTCTTGCCAGTTTGGGGAACTTCTCCTGGAAAGTGTTGCCGCCTTGGTACGATGCGTGTGTCTCCGCTTCCAGAAGTACTGGGTGCCCCCCCTTCTTGGTCCCTAAAGATTAGGTTCTTGATAATCACCTCTTGAAATTCCAGGAAAGTTCCCGTCTGGACTGCACATCGACGTAGCACGTACGCATTGTACAATGGCATCTGTATGATGTGCACGGCCAGCTTCTTATACCACACCGCATGGCGCTGTAGGGCTTCAGGATTTGATCTGACAAGTACACACCTCCCATGTACCTATTGTAGTCCAGGATGCAGTCTGGTTTGGGGGTGGCATTTCCTTCATATAGCATAAACCTGTAGGTATACCCGGATGCACTCTCGCAGCTTATACATCTTCACGCCATACCTTGCCCTCTTACCCGGCAGGTACTCCCGGAATTGAACCCTCCCTTTAAAATGTACCAGGGACTCATCAATAGAAATACACTTCTCGGGGGTGTATGCTTGGGAAAACCGGGCACTGGAACGGTCTAATAGGGGTCTCCGTTTATACAAACGGTCAAAACTGGGGTCATCTCGGGGTGGGCACGGCTCCTTATCAGTATAATGTAAGAAGCGAAGTATTGCCTCATTTATTTATTTTTTTAGGTTCCAGTTCAGTTCTGAAGTGGCTTTGAGTGGCCTATATATTAGATACCCCTATCAAATATGCCATTTTAGAAACTAGACCCCTCAAAGTATTCACAACAGCATTTAGAAAGTTTATGAACCCTTTAGGTGTTTCACAGAAATTTAGAGCAAAGTAGAGGTGAAATTTACATTTTTTTTTGTCAGAAAATCCTCTTTATACCATTTTTTTTATAACACAAAATGATTTATCACAGAAACGCAACTTAATACGTATTGCCCAGATTCTGCAGTTTTGAGAAATATCCCACATGTAGCCCTAGTGCGGTAATGGACTGAAGCGCCGGCCTCAGAAGCAAAGGAGCACCTAGTGGATTTTGAGGCCTCTTTTTTATTAGGCACCATGTCCGGTTTGAAAAGGTCTTGTGGTGCCAAAACATTGGAAACCCCCCAAAAGTGACCCCAATTTGGAAACTAGACCCCTTGAGGAATTCATTGTAGTTTTCTTGGGTTGCATGCGACTTTTTGATCAGTTTTTATTCTATTTTTAGGTGGCGTGGTGACTAATAAACAGCAATTCTACTATTGTTTTTTTATTCTTTTTTTTTACTGCGTGCACCGTGCGCTATAAATGACATATTCACTTTATTCTGCGGGGCGATACGATTACGGCGATACCAGATGTTTATAGTTTTTTTTTATGTCTTATGGCGTTTGCACAATAAAATACGTTTTGTAAACAATCATTCACTTTTTGTGTTACCTTATTCTAAGAGCCATAACGTTTTTATTTTTCAATCAATAAAGCCGTGCGAGGACTTATTTTTTGCGTAACGAACTGTAGTTTCCATCAGTACCATTTTTAGGTACATGCGACTTTTTGATCTCTTTTTATTCCATTTTTTGGGAGATGAAGTGACCAAACAATTGTTGTTGTGGTACGGTTTATTATTATTTTCTTTTACGGCGTTCACCGTGCGGGATAAATAATGAAATAATTTTGTAGTTCAGGCCGTTACGGACGCGGCGATACCAATTATGTATAGTTTATTTGTTTGTTTATATATTTTTATTAATAATAAATGACTGATAAGGGAAAAAGGGGGATTTTTACTTTTAATACTTTTAAAACTTTTATTTTCTTATTTTTACACAACTTCTTTTAACTTTTTTTTTACTGTATTACTTTGTCCCACTAGGGGACTGGAGGGCAGGAGGCCCTGATCGCAATTCTAATACACTGCACTACATGCGTAGTGCAGTGTATTAGAACTGTCAGCTACTCACTGACAGCGAGCATAGTGGGTCCTGACGTTGTCAGGACCCACTATGCTTCCGTCTATGGCATAGCCGGACGCCATTGTTTGGTGTCCGGTTGCCATAGTCACCATCGCCGGCCGCTATCGCGTAGCAGGCCGGCGATGGCAGCTTAACCCCTAAAAAGCTGCGATCTCTATAGAACGCGGCTTTTAAGGGGTTAATCAGCGGGGACACAGCAATCGGTCCCCGCTGTAGGAGCTGTGACAGCTGCTGTACGAGACAGCAGCGTCACAGCTCCTGTATGTGTCGGGAGGACGGCCGAAACGGCTGTTACTCCCGAGACGTACTATTAGGTCATGGAGCGCGAACGATACAGCTGCCATGACGTAATAGTACGTCCAGGAGCGGGAAGGGGTTAAGGCTCAGAGCCCATTTTTTAAATCTGACATATTTCACTTTATGTGGTAATAACGTCGGAATGCTTAAACCTATCCAAGCGATTCTGAGATTGTTTTCTCATGACACATTGGGCTTCATGATCGTGGTAAAATTTGGTCGATATATTCAGTGTTTATTGGTGAAAAATTGCAAAATTTTGAGAAAATTTTGAGAAAATAGCATTTTTCAGAATTTAAATGCATCTGCTTGTAAAACAGACGGTTATACCACCCAAAATAGTTACTAGTTCACATTTCCCATATGTCTACTTTAGATTGGCATCGTTTTTTGAACATTATTTTATTTTTCTTGGACGTTACAAGGCTTAGAACATAAACAGCAATTTCTCATATTTTTAAGAAAATTTCAAAAGCCTTTTTTTTAAGGTACCTCTTGAGTTCTGAAGTGGCTTTGAGGGGCCTATGTATTAGAAACCCTGATAAAACACCCCATTTTAAAAACTAGACCCCCTCAAAGTATTCAAAACAGCATTTAGAAAGTTTTTTAACCCTTCAGGCATTTCACAGGAATTAAAGCAAAGTGGAGGTGAAATTTGCAAATTTAATTTTTCTTGCTGAATTTCACATTTTATTCATTTTTTTTTCTGTAACACAGAAGGTTTTACCAGAGAAACACTACTAAATATGTATTGTCCAGATTCTGCAGTTTTTAAAAATGTCCCACATGTGGCTCTAGTGCGCTCGTGGAATAAAATACAAGCCCCAGAAGCAAAGAAGCACCTAGTGCATTCTGAGGCCTCTTTTTTATTAGAATATATTTTAGGCAGCATGCCAGGTTTGAAAAGGTGTTGAGGTGCCAAAACAGTAGGAATCCCCCAATAGTGACCCCATTTTGGAAACTACACCCCTCAAGGAATTCATTTATGGTTGTTGTTACCTTTTTGACAGCACAGTTTTTTCACAGCATGTATTTGAATTGGGCTGTGAAATGAAAAAAATTTAATTTTTTCCAATAAAATGTCATTTGTGATCAAAATTTCTTATTTTCACAGGGAACAAAATACCCAATTTTGTTGCCCAATTTGTCCTTAGTGCGGCAATACCCCATTTGTGGTGATAAACTGCCGTTTGGGCCCCTGGGAGGGCTCAGAAGGAAAGGAGTGCTATGTGTTTGTTGGAGTCCAGATTTTGCTGGATTGGTTTTCGGGTGCCATGTCGCATTTGCAGAGCCCCAGAGGTATCAAAGCAATGGAAACCCACCAAAAGTGACCCCATTTTGGAAACTACACCCTTCAAGGAATTCATTTATGGGTGTTGTGACCATTTTGACCCCATAGTTTTTTCACAGAACTTATTTGAATTGGGCTGGGAATTAAAACAAAATTATTTTTTTCAAATAATATGTAGTTTTGGCTGAAAATTTCATATTTTCACAAGAAACAAAATACCCCATTCTGTTGCGCAATTTGTCCTGAGTTCAGCAATACCCCATTTATGGTGATAAACTGCCGTTTGGGCCCATGGGAGGGCTCAGAAGGAAAGGACCACCATTTGGCCTACTGGGGATTTTCTAGTGCGAAGTCATGTATGCAGAAGCACCTGAGGTACCAGTACAGTTGAAACCCGCAAGAAGTGACCCCGTTTTAAAAACGACACCCTTAAGGCATTCATCTAGAGGTGTAGTGAGCATTTTGACCAGAGACCTACACCCCATAAACTGTAATGTGGGTTCTCCCGGGTATGGCAATACCCTACATGTGGCTGTTATCAGCTGCCTGGGCACACGGCAGGGCTCAGAAGGGAAAGACGAGGGGGGATAAGCTGTGTGGAGTGCATCAGGGTAAGTAAAATTGGGGTAAATTATAAACCAAGGGATGTATGATAAATTTTAAAACACTCTTTCATACAGAGCTCTGGTTATTCAGGACACGTGTCACATTGATATATTGTGTCATCCCTTATTGCCCTCTTATAGCAGACTTTGCACCTCTTTTGACTTTTTCCCTTCTTGCCAGTTTGGGGAACTTCTCCTGGAAAGTGTTGCCGCCCTGGTAAGATGTGTGTGGCCCCGCTTCCAGAAGTACTGGATGCTTCTTGGTCTCTAAAGATTAGGTTCTTGATAATCACCTCTTGAAATTCCAGGAAAGTTCCCGTCTGGACTGCACATCGACGTAGCACGTACGCATTGTACAATGCCATCTGTATGATGTGCACTGCCAGCTTCTTATACCACACCGCATGGCGCTGTAGGGCTTCAGGATTTGATCTGACAAGTCCATCCCTCCCATGTACCTATTGTAGTCCAGGATGCAGTCTGGTTTGGGGGTGGCCTTTCCTTCATATATCCTAAACCTGTAGGTATACCCTGATGCACTCTCACAGCTTATACATCTTCACGCCATACCTTGCCATCTTACCCGGCAGGTACTCGCGGAATTGAACCCTCCCTTTAAAATGTACCAGGGACTCATCAATAGAAATACACTTACTGGGGGTGTATGCTGGGGAAAACCGGGCACTGAAACGGTCTAATAGGGGTCTCCGTTTATACAAACGGTCAAAACTGGGGTGATCTCGGGGTGGGCACGGCTCATTATCAGTATAATGTAAGAAGCGAAGTATTGCCTCATTTATTTATTTTTTTAGGTTACAGTTCAGTTCTGAAGTTGCTTTGAGGGGCCCATATATTAGAAACCCCTATCAAATACCCCATTTTAGAAACTAGACCCCTCAAAGTATTCACAACAGCATTTAGAAAGTTTATGAACCCTTTATGTGTTTCACAGAAATTTAGAGCAAAGTAGAGGTGAAATTTACATATTTTTTTTGTCAGAAAATCCTCTTTATACCATTTTTTTTATAACACAAAAGGATTTATCAGAGAAACGCAACTCAATATTTATTGCCCAGATTCTGCAGTTTTGAGAAATATCCCACATGTGGCCCTAGTGCGGTAATGGACTGAAGCACCGGCCTCCGAAGCAAAGGAGCACCTAGTGGATTTTGAGGCCTCTTTTTTATTAGGCACCATGTCCGGTTTGAAGAGGTCTTGTGGTGCCAAAACTTTGGAAACCCTCCAAAAGTGACCCCAATTTGGAAACTAGACCCCTTGAGGAATCCATTGTAGTTTTCTTGGGGTGCATGCGGTTTTTGATCAGTTTTTATTCTTTTTTTAGGTGGCGTGGTGACTAAAAAACAGCAATTCTACTATTGTTTTTTTATTCTATTTTTTTTACAGCGTCCACCGTGCGCTATAAATGACATATTCACTTTATTCTGCGGGGCGATACGATTACGGCGATACCAGATGTTTATATTTTTTTTATGTCTTATGGCGTTTGCACAATAAAATAAGTTTTGTAAACAATCATTCACTTTTTGTGTTGCCTTATTCTAAGAGCCAGAACGTTTTTATATTTCAATCAATAAAGCCGTGCGAGGACTTATTTTTTGGGTAACGAACTGTAGTTTCGATCAGGACCATTTTTCGGTACATGCGACTTTTTAATCTCTTTTTATTCCATTTTTTGGGAGGTGAAGTGACCAAAGAATTGTGACTCTGGTTCGGTTTATTATTATTTTCTTTTACGGCGTTCACCGTGCGGGATAAATAATGAAATAATTTTGTAGTTCAGGCCGTTACGGACGCGGCCATACCAATTATGTATAGTTTATTTGTTTGTTTATATATTTTTATTAATAATAAATGACTGATAAGGGAAAAGGGGGGATTTTTACTTTTAATACTTTTAAAACTTTTATTTTCTTATTTTGACACATCTTTCTTTAACTTTTTTTTTACTTTATTACTTTGTCCCACTAGGGGACTTGAGGGCAGGAGGCCCTGATCGCTATTCTAATACACTGCACTACATGCGTAGTGCAGTGTATTAGAACTGTCAGCTACTCACTGACAGCAAGCATAGTGGGGCCTGACTTTGTCAGGACCCACTAGGCTTCCGTCGATGGCATAACCGGACGCCATTGTTTGGTGTCCGGTTGCCATAGTCACCATCGCTGGCCGCTATCGTGTAGCAGGCCGGCGATGGCAGCTTAACCCCTAAAAAGCCGCGATCTCTATAGAACGCGGCTTTTAAGGGGTTAATCAGCGGGGACACAGCGATCGGTCCCCGCTGTAGGAGCTGTGACAGCTGCTGTACGAGACAGCAGCTGTCACATCTCCTGTATGTGTCGGGAGGACGGCCGAAACGGCCGTTACTCCCGAGACGTACTATTAGGTCATGGAGCGCGAACGATACAGCTACCATAACTTAATAGTACGTCCAGGAGCGGGAAGGGGTTAATGACACTATTTTGAGGTACATATAAGCAGGGGTGGACATAGACCTCAGAAGAACAGTATGCGGGCACCTTACGTTCCAATAGCTGATCAAAGAATACCCTGCTGTTATGTCTCCCGAACAATTCAGCAATAATTGTGAGCCGTTGTCATTAGCTCAGTTGCACCAATGGTATGTCTGCCCCTGCATATAATATATTAATTTCAATGGTGACGGATCCGGTGCCAATGGTTTCAGTTCGTCTTCATTGTGCAAGGGTTCCGTCGTTTGGACGGGATGAATATGGTGATGGAAACGGAAACCTATGGTTTCAGTTTGTGTCAGTCAGGGCTCCGTTCCGACAGAAAGCTCCAAAGGAAGGTCGGAACGGGGCCCTGACACATATGTTAACAGCCTTAGATGCAGTGGCCGCTATTGACCATGGCATCTAAGGTGTATAACAGCCAGGATCAGAGCTGGCTTTGAACCTGGCTGCTGCAGTAGGGTGTCATATATTGGACTGGAAGGAATTAATAAAGCAGATATATTTTCACCTGTTAGTAATAAAAAAAAATAATGCAGTAAATATGATGGTCCCTTTACATGATGCAATAACACTCAAAGATGTGGAAGAAAAATAATTAGACATTGTAGGTTTTCGGTCAGTTATTCAGCTACCTTTAGGCCTCTTATGCCTCATGCACATGGCCGTATTATAGCTCCATATAAGTTCTGTGTTGTACGGAGCTCTAAAACGGCACTCACAGAACTATATACCTTGCCTTTGATTTCATGCAGAGGTTTTTTTTCTCTCAGATCCATACGGAATCCAAGAGGAAAAGAAATCTGGTTTTATTGATACTATATTACAGAGCATTGCTTGTAGGGGAGAATACCAATGTAATATGGTGGCATCTCTCTTACCTGGCTTGTATAATGGTGAGATATACTGGGTTTCTTTATGTATTCTTCATCTGTAGTATTAAGTAACCGTACTTCCTCCTCTTCCTCCTCCTCCTCTTCTTTCAGAAATGTCCTTCTAGACTTCATCTTTACTGAAAAGCAAGAGACGAGAATATAATTATCTCCGATGAGTAGGATGTTTATATAAATTGTGTGTGGTTTTGTTTTATTAATATTTCTATTATGGGCGCTGTCCCCTTTTTGGTAGGCTGGGCTCTCAGGTTGTGGTCAAAATGCGTTTTTTTGCCACGATTCGCATAAAATGCATTTGGACCGTGACGTGTGAACCCAGCCGTAAAAGCGGTGTGAGCGCTTGTTTTTTGCGACACGAGCTGTCGTTTTTATTGTGGTACATGCGACTCTTTGATCACTTTTTATTCCATTTTTTTGGGGAGCTAAGGGGACCAAAAAACATCACTTGCGGCTTTTTCTTTTACAGTGTGTTCACCGTGGGGGGTTAAATAACATTAAATTAGAATAGTTTGGAGTTTTACGGATGCGGCGATACTAATTATGTTAAAAAAACTTTTACTTTAGGAGAAAAATGGGAAAAAGGGTTTCTTGTTAAAACTTTTTATTTTTTTCTTCTTTTGTACATTAAAGAGGCTCTGTCACCACATTATAAGTGCCCTGTCTCCTACATAAGGAGATCGGCGCTGTAATGTAGGTGACAGTAATGCTTTTTATTTAAAAAAACGATCTTTTTTCACAACGTTAGGAGCGATTTTGGTTTATGCTAATGAGCTTTCTTAATGCCCAAGTGGGCGTACTTTTACTTTCGACCAAGTGGGCGTTGTACAGAGGAGTGCATGACGCTGACCAATCAGCATCATGCACTCCTCTCCATTCATTTACACTGCACTAGCGATATAGATATATCGCTATGTGCAGCCTCATACACAAGCCCTAACATTACTACAGTGTCCTGATAATGAATACACATGAAATCCAGCCTGGACGTCATGTGTACTCAGAATCCTGACACTTCTGACTCTTTTTTTGTGAGATTCCGGCAAGTGAAACCAAATCTCGTTTAGCTCCGTGATCTCGCAAGATTTGGTTTCACTTGCCGGAATCTCACAAAAAAAGATTCAGAAGTGTCAGGATTCTGAGTACACATGACGTCCAGGCTGGATTTCATGTGTATTCATTATCCGGACACTGTAGTAATGTTAGGGCTTCTGTATGAGGCTGCACATAGCGATATATCTATATCGCTAGTGCAGTGTAAATGAATGGAGAGGAGTGCATGATGCCGATTGGTCAGCATCATACACTCCTCTGTACAACGCCCACTTGGTCGAAAGTAAAAGTACGCCCACTTGGGCATTAAGAAAGCTCATTAGCATAAACCAAAATCGCTCCTAACGTTGTGAAAAAATATAGTTTTTTTAAATAAAAAGCATTACTGTCACCTACATTACAGCGCCGATCTTCTTATGTAGGAGACAGGGCACTTATAATGTGGTGACAGAGTCTCTTTAAAAAAAACTTTTGTTTATCTCTTTTTTACTTTGTTTTTTTTAGTTTCCCTAGGGCACTTAAACAAGCGTTCGTTCGATCACTGGTACTATACACTGCAATACTTATGTATTGCAGTGCATTATATTTTTAACCGGCTCCTGCATTGCATTGTTCCGCCTTGCTGGTCCCGCTGGTTCTCCAAGTTAAAGGCACCCCGGTCCTTTTAGTCAGTCATTCTTTCACACCTTGGATTTCCCCTGTACCTTTATCTTGGAGAGCTAGAGGGACCAACAAGGCGGAACAGTGCAGCATGGCGGTGTGAAAGAATAACGGATTACGTTTATCTTGTGGTGTGCACAGTGGAGTCCTTTGAAGAGGATATTGGATATTCTCATACATATATTGCTGATACGAGCTTCTTTATATTTCCACGTTGTACATTTTTGTATGCAATATTGTTCCGAATGTATGTTTGAGTATACTGTTTTTTCTATCATGCACATGATGAACAATAATTCTTGTTTGCTATAATGTATGATGTACAGTAGAATAACTACTGCTGTAGCAGCCATGGCGGCTGCTACGGAGCCCGCGAAGTAAGGCACAGCCATGCACGGTGGCGCCGCTAGCAACCGCAATGGCTGCTACAGCGGCAGCGACACAACATTCAATAGTATCTGCATCTTTAGGATGCAGATACTTTTGAACACTATGGCAGAGCAGGGAGGTATGGCGCTATCTACATGGGGGGCTGTATGGCACTATCTGCAAGGGGGCTGTATGGCTCTATCTACAGTGGGGTTGTATGGTGCCATCTACAAGGGGGAGATGGGGCACTATCTACAAGGGGACACATTGTGGCACTATCTACAAGGGGAAGGCTGTATGGCACTATCTGCAGGGGGGCTGTATGGCACTATCTACAAGGGCAAGGTGGGGGGAACTATCTACAGGAGGGGCTGTATGGTACTATATACAAGGGGGGCTGTATGGTATGGTCTACAAGGGGGGCACTATCTATAGGGGGTAGGGTGACACTATCTACAGGGGGCTGTGTAGCACTGTCTACAGGGGGGCTGTACGGCACAGTCTACAGGGGGGACTGTATGGCACAGTCTACAGGGGGGGCTGTATGGCACAATCTACAGGGGTGGCTGTATGGCACAATCTACAGGGGGGCTGTATGGCACAATCTACAGGGGTGGCTGTATGGCACAATCTACAGGGGGGGCTGTATGGCACAAATTACAGGGGGGCTGTATGGCTCAATTTACAAGGGGGCTGTATGGGAAGATCTACAAGGGGGACACTATCTGCAAGGGGGGCTGTGTGTAGCACCCAGGGGAGGTGGGGCCCAGTCAAAAGTTTGCTATGAGGCCCTGTCTTTCCTAGCTACGCGCCTGATGATTTGCACTGTCATTTTGTTGACATACCCTTCAATTAATAACTTTTGTAACTAAAGGGCAGTTTTACTTTAGATCTGTGTTCTTCACAAAATTTTAGAAAACTGCTATTTTTTCGTTTCCTAATATACTTGTATTATCTGTACTGAGCGAACAGCTGAAGGGTTTCACAATTCACTTTCTTACAGAATTCTCCAGGACTCTGAAATCTTGCAGCTGACTGCTTTGAGCAGATCTATAGCTCCGTTTCTGATATGGAGTATATGAATACGTTTATTTATACTAGGAAGTTACTAGAAAATAAATAGTTCGATTTTAATAACTGAAAATATATTGAAATTATTTTAACCCCTGCTACCATAGCCATTTTCTATTTTTCGATTCCAAGATTCATCATTTTTTTAATTTTTCCATTGACATAGACATGTAAGCTTTTTTTGCAGGACGAGTTGTAGTTTTCAATGGCACCATTTAACGTACCAAATAATGTACTGAGAAACTTTTAGAAACTAAATTATTTTGTGGAGTGTGATGTAAAAAAAACCTGGAATTTCCTCCATGTTTTTTTTAGTTTAGTTTATACGGCGCTGCCCTGCGGTATAAATGTCATGTTAACTTTATTCTGCGGGTCAATACGAATACGGCGATCCAAATTGGTATAGTATTTCTTCAGTTATACTACTTTTACAAAATAAAAAAAAACGTTAACAAATTTCGTTTTCTTGCCACATTTTGAGAGCCATAACTTTTTATTTTTCCACGATTGAGCTGTTTTTTTTTGTTTTTTTTGCTGGGCACATGAAACTTTTTGATCACTTTTTATTACAGTTTCTTTTGAGAGTCAAGTTAACCAATGTGACCAGCTGTATTGTTTTTTTTTCAACGGCATTTACTCACCGTGTTGGACAAATAACTTTATTTATTTAATACCTTTCCGAACGCGGCCATACCAATTATGTTTATTTTTGTTCATATTTGGTATACATTTAGGGGGAAAATGTTTTTTTTTTGTAAAAATTGTATTTAATTTGTAAACATTTTTTTTTAGTCTTACTAGAGGACTTCAACAAGTAATTCTTACATTTCTAGTACAATACACAGCAATACTTATTGGGGGGTCCAATAGGATGTCGCAGCCGGTATACAAGAGGTGCGGGCACAGATTTTAATGAACAGATCAATGCCTACAACGATATAGTGCAGGTGCAGCACAATTTGACCAGGTGAGCAATGCTGTTGTCTTTTCACTGATACTTCTTTATATACAGATTATACTATGTAGCGCCGTGTTATTTTGTCTACAGCATTGCATTGTACATTTACTTCGGGCTGTACTGGACCCTAGCCCGCACTCTGTGCATATGTGCTCTATTGGATTTGATTTTTATATCCTATGCATAGTAAAAAATAGTGATAATATCCCTGAATATGACCGGATATAAATATTATTATCATTCATTGTTCATTAGAAAAAGATGTATAGCTTAGGCTCTGTTCACACCCGGTGGGGTGTTCATCCGGTCTATATGCTAGGACTATCTCTCAATGTATATGCTGAACATATAGCCTTTACGTGTAAAACTATAAGCCATAGAGTTGCATATGTCGCCCATGTATATAAGAAGCTCCGTTACATTTATATTTCCATCATAAAATCCATTGACCTCGTGTACAAGTCCTTACAGCGCTCCAGTTAATTTATTAACTTACACTACTTGTTTCTATCAAACAATCTATGAACTTTGTATGGGATTTAGCAACTGGGGGCAATGCACTAAATAGAGTAAACAGCAGAATGAAGAAATAATCTCCAAGTCTACACATTCTGCCCAAACCGAGATCCTGTTCCTCTACCGTGACCAGAGAGAACTACAAAGGAGCATGCAGCACACGCATGGACGTGCCAGGCACTAGGACATGACGCTGTGAATTACAGAGGGCCTCAAAGTATAGATTAGTGGGATCTACCCGGCAGAATGGTGGTTTATAACCCTGTACTCTATGGATTCTATATATGATAAAAAACATGTATGACCAGAGCGGTCACATCATGTAGAGAATGGGAACGGATTCATTGCAGTCCATCTACTTCAACATAGCAGGTGGAGTAGAAGTCTCAAACTTCTGATGAGTAGGAGTGGTGTGAGAAAGCATATGGAAGCTGTAGGGACACTGTGTGCCACAGTATGATGCTGCCAGGAGGCACTATATTCTGCCCGAGAAGCCAGTTTTTCTTCTCATGCGGATTCCATATGAATCCATGAAAAAATCCTGTCAGCATTCAGAGGTCTTAAAAAGCAGGGAATGGAAACAAAAACCTTGTTATAAAATTACAGAACATTTCATTACACAAGGATTCAATTTTATCTACATAAAAGTAGACAGCCCCATTAAAGAAAATATCCAGTCTGTAAAGGATTTGCCAGACACAGCTTCTGTGTCTACGCCCGTGGGCAATCAGTCTGCACCTGCTCCTATGTCTGTGAGACTGACTCCATCTTCCACCACTCAGGATGGCAGGCTTAGGAGTGGGAGAGCCTATCACAGCCTGGCCAGACGGAGCTAGCTCCCGCCCTCTGTCTATTTATACCTGCCTTTCCTGTTCCTCCTTTGCCTGTGATTCTTCTATGCTTGTTTCCTGGCTTGCTGCGGCTGCTTGTACTACTCATCCTCTGCTTGTTATTGACCTTGGCTTTCTGACCACTCTCCTGCTCAGCGTTTTTGTACCTCGTTCTCTTCCTGGTTTGACTCGGCTCGTTCACTACTCTTGTTGCTCACTGTGTCTCCGTGGGAAGCTGCCCCGTTTCCCTAGCTTCTGTGTACCCTTGTCTGTTTGTCTGTCTTGCACTTACTGAGCGTAGGGACCGTCGCCCAGATGTACCCCGTCGCTTAGGACGGGCCGTTGCAAGTAGGCAGGGACTGAGTGGCGGGTAGATTAGGTCTCACCTGTCTCCCTACCCTGTCATTACATAATCACAGGCCCATATACCTAGTCTACCCTGGTCCCTGACACATCTATGGACCCCCTTGAGACCCTGGCTCAGCAGATGCAGGGCCTCTCCCTACAGGTCCAGGCCCTGGCTCAGAGGGACAACCTGCGTGATGCTTCCCTGGTAGTGCCCCTCACCTCACCTCTTGAACCCCACCTCAAGTTGCCTGACCGGTTTTCAGGGGACCGGAAGACTTTATTCTCCTTTCGGGAGAGTTGTAGGCTCTATTTTCGCTTAAAGCCCCACTCCTCTGGTTCCGAGAGCCAGCGGGTGGGTATAATTATGTCCCGGCTCCAGGACGGGCCCCAAGAATGGGCCTTCTCCTTGGCTCCTGACGCCCCTGAACTTTCCTCCGTTGATCTTTTATTTTCCGCTCTCGGGCTCATTTATGACGAGACTGACAAGACTGCCTTTGCCGAGAGTCAGCTGGTGACCTTACGTCAGGGTAAGAGACCTGTAGAGGAGTATTGTTCTGACTTTAGGAAGTGGTGTGTAGCTTCTCGGTGGAATGACCCTGCCTTGAGGTGCCAGTTTAGATTGGGTCTGTCGAACGCCCTGAAAGACCTGCTAGTTAGCTATCCCTCTGCTGACTCCCTAGATCAGGTTATGACTTTAGCGGTACGATTTGACCGACGTCTTTGTGCCTTCTCCTCTGACTCCCCCATGATGCCTCCCGAGGTTCCGTTGCTTCGTTCTTCCACGGAAGACTCGGATGTACCTATGCAACTCGGGGCCTCCGTGTCCCTCCAACAACGTAGAGAGTTCCGTAAGAAGAACGGTCTCTGCTTCTACTGTGGGGATGACAAGCATCAAGTGAACAACTGTCCTAGGCGTAAGAATAAGCAGCCGGAAAACTTCCGCGCCTAAGTGATCATCGGGGAGGTCACTTGGGCGCACAGGTATTTCCCGTAAAGATGAAATCTAATAAAATCTTGCTTCCCTTTCAGGTCTCTTTTGGTGGTAGGTCTGCTACCGGCAGTGCCTTCGTGAATTCACGGTCTTCTGCTAATATTATGTCTGTGGAATTTGCTATGTCTCTAGCTATGCCATTGATTGATTTGCCTAAACCTGTCCCGGTAGTGGGTATCGACTCCACTCCTCTTGCTAATGGTTATTTTACACAGCATACCCCTGTTTTTGAACTCCTTGTTGGCTCCATGCATTTGGAGCAGTGCTCTGTACTGGTGATGCAGGGATTATCGTCCGATTTGGTTTTAGGCCTTCCCTAGTTGCAGTTGCATAATCCCACGTTTAACTGGAATACTGGGGATCTTACCAAATGGGGTAATGAATGCATGACGTCATGTTTTTCTGTTAATTCTATTTCTCTCACTGAGGAGGTGAACACTCTACCTGAGTTTGTTCAGGACTTTGCTGATGTTTTCTCTAAAGAGGCCTCCGAAGTGTTACCTCCTCATAGAGAATACGATTGCGCAATCGATTTGGTACCAGGAGCGAAGCTCCCTAAGGGTAGTGTACCTTGATAACATACTGGTGTATTCCAAGGACTAGTCCTCCCACATTGAGCATGTCAGGAAGGTGCTCCAGTTCCTTCGGGAAAACAAACTGTTTGCTGAGACCGAAAAATGTGTGTTTGGGGTGCAAGAGATACCATTTTTGGGTCAAATTCTCACTCCTCATGAATTCCGCATGGACCCCGCCAAGGTCCAGGCTGTGGCGGAATGGGTCCAACCTGCCTCCCTGAAGGTGTTACAGTGCTTCCTGGGATTCGCTAATTATTACAGGAGATTTATTGCTAACTTCTCGGTCATCGTTAAGCCTCTTACGGATCTCACTCGCAAAGGTGCTGATCTCCTCCACTGGCCTCCTGAGGCTGTCCAGGCTTTTGAGGTCCTTAAGAAGTGCTTTATCTCGGCCCCAGTGCTGGTTCAGCCCAACCAAATGGAGCCATTCATCGTGGAGGTTGACGCCTCCGAGGTGGGAGTGGGTGCTGTCTTGTCCCAGGGTACCAGGTCCCTCACCCATCTCCGTCCCTGTGCCTACTTCTCCAGGAAGTTTTCGCCCACTGAGAGCAACTATGATATTGGCAACCGCGAACTCTTAGCCATTAAATGGGCATTTGAAGAGTGGCGCCACTTCCTGGAGGGGGCTAGGCACCAGGTAACGGTCCTTATCGACCACAAGAATCTGGTTTTCTTAGAATCTGCCCGGAGGCTAAACCCGAGACAAGCTCGATGGGCGTTATTTTTTACCAGATTCAACTTTTTGGTCACTTATAGGGCTGGGTCTAAAAATATTAAGGCTAACGCACTGTCGCGTAGCTTCATGGCCAGCCCTCCTTCAGAGGAAGATCCTGCTTGTATTTTGCCTCCAGGTATAATCATTTCCTCTATTGATTCTGATTTAGTCTCCGAAATTGCGGCTGATCAAGGTTCAGCTCCTGGGAACCTTCATGAGAACAAGCTGTTTGTTCCCCTGCAACTCCGGCTAAGGGTACTTCGGGAAAATCATGACTTTGCACTATCTGGCCATCCAGGCATCCTGGGTACCAGGCACCTCATTGCCAGAAACTACTGGTGGCCTGGGTTGCTTAAAGACGTTAAGGCCTACGTCGCCGCTTATGAGGTTTGTGCTAGGTCCAAGACACCCAGGTCCCGACCAGCGGGCTTACTATGTTCTTTGCCCATTCCCCAGAGACCTTGGACCCATATCTCCATGGATTTTATCACCGATTTGCCTCCATCTCAAGGCAAGTCGGTGGTGTGGGTGGTAGTAGACCGCTTCAGTAAGATGTGCCACTTTGTGCCCCTCAAGAAACTACCCAATGCTAAGACGTTAGCTACCTTGTTTGTCAAACACATCCTGCGTCTCCATGGGGTTCCCGTCAATATTGTTTCTGACAGAGGGGTACAATTTGTTTAATTGTTTTAGAGAGCCTTCTGTAAAAAGTTGGAGATTGATCTGTCCTTCTCCTCGGCTTTCCATCCTGAAACTAATGGCCAAACGGAGAGGACTAATCAGTCTCTAGAACAATATTTAAGGTGTTTTATCTCGGACTGTCAACATGATTGGGTCTCATTCATTCCCCTCGCCGAATTTTCCCTTAATAACCGGGTCAGTAACTCGTCAGGGGTCTCCCCCTTTTTCTGTAATTTTGGGTTTAATCCACGGTTCTCCTCCGTTTCACCTGGTAGTTCCAACAATCCCAAGGTAGATGTCGTTAATCAGGAACTGTGCACAGTCTGGGCCCAGGTTCAGAAGAACCTAGAGGCATCCCAGAGCATACAAAAGACTCAGGCAGATAGAAGACGTTCTGCTAACCCCTTGTTTGTGGTCGGGGATCTGGTGTGGCTATCTTCTAAAAATTTGCACCTTAAAGTTTGCTCCCCGGTTTATAGGGCCGTACAAGGTCATTGAAGTCCTTAACCCTGTCTCCTTCCGACTGGAGTTGCCCCCGTCTTTTCGAGTGCACAACGTCTTTCATGCCTCCCTCCTTAAACGTTGCTCCCCGTCCTTGGCTCCCTCGAGGAAACCTCCGGTCCCTGTTCTCACCCCTGAGGGGGTAGAATTCGAGGTGGCCAAGATTGTGGACAGCAGGATGGTCCAAGGCTCCCTCCAGTACCTGGTCCTTGAAGAGGATACGGTCCTGAGGAGAGGACTTGGGTAACCGCTCGGGATGTTCACACTGGGGTATTGCTTAGGAGGTTCCACCTTCGTTTCCCCAATAAACCAGGTCCACCTAGAAAGGGTCCGGTGGCCCCTCATAAAAGGGGGGGTACTGTAAAGGATTTGCCACACACAGCTTCTGTGTCTACGCCCGTGGGCAATCAGTCTGCGCCTGCTCCTATGTCTGTGAGACTGACTCCATCTTCCACCACTCAGGATGGCAGGCTTAGGAGTGGGAGAGCCTATCACAGCCTGGCCAGACGGAGCTAGCTCCCGCCCTCTGTCTATTTATACCTGCCTTTCCTGTTCCTCCTTTGCCTGTGATTCTTCTATGCTTGTTTCCTGGCTTGCTGCTGCTGCTTGTACTACTCATCCTCTGCTTGTTATTGACCTTGGCTTTCTGACCACTCTCCTGCTCAGCGTTTTTGTACCTCGTTCTCTTCCTGTTTTGACTCGGCTCGTTCACTACTCTTGTTGCTCACGGTGTCTCCGTGGGCAGCTGCCCCGTTTCCCTAGCTTCTGTGTACCCTTGTCTGTTTGTCTGTCTTGCACTTACTGAGCATAGGGACCATCGCCCAGTTGTACCCCGTCGATTAGGACGGGTCGTTGCAAGTAGGCAGGGACTGAGTGGCGGGTAGATTAGGGCTCACCTGTGTGTCTCCCTACCCTGTCATTACACAGTCAGTACATACATCGATGGCACCAGTGATGAGGGTTCTTAATAATAGCAGAATGAAAACATTGCAATCCCTTACCTTGCATTTTGTTAGGTCACATGACGCAGCTGCCATTTTTTTTTTACCCTGGACAGAACATAAAGGTTGTTATCATATGACGGACACATTTCCTGATGTGGGAGAAATATGTGAGGGAGATAGCAACACGAACAAACAGCAGCGGATGTCCCATTTTTCTCTGTCACTGTTGAAGGAATATTCCCAACTGAAACATTTATGGCAAATTCCCGGTAGCTGGGACCCTAATCTATCAGACATTTATGGAATATCCTGTGAATATGCCACAAATGTTTCAGTCTGGAATAACCCTTTAATGATAGAATACAGAGGATTTTGTACATTTGGCAGCTGACTGCGAGTATATAAAAATAAGTTTCTAAAATTTGGCATATATATTGAAAACGAGTCGGCGTTGGTGGAAAATAATGGTTAAATTGGCAGAAAGCGCTAAACTAAAGTGTCATTTATCTTGAAACCAACATAGACCTTGCATTCCTAAAGGGCTAAAGTCAATCATATGATCACGCTCTACATACAGATCTGCCTGGCACTGCAGCACACAGGCTGGGAATGCAACCGCATATATAAAGCCTGAGAAACACCATGAACACTGTACATGCCCTGCTAAAACAACAATCCCTCATTGTCTCTGACCACCTAGTGGTTGTAGGTGACACTTCGCTTTTCTAGGTCAGACATGATGGGGCTCACACATCAATATTGTCGATTGTTCAAAACGTCACATTGTTAAACCACCATAAGAAAAATTCTGCAACATTGACTTAAAATATTGCAAGGCAGTGGATACATTTGTACCAATTTTTCCTACATCCACCAGTTTTTTGACAGACATCATTGACGTCATGAGTTGGTCCATTTCACACGACTTTTGTAAGGATGCTATATGTTTTTATGCGCCATGCCATTGACTTTCATTCTAAAAGAAATACCCTATGTCAATATTTTTGGCCTACAGAAAACAAAGGACATGTTACTATTAAAAAAAACAATAGGACGCAAAACGTGGTATATAGGAGCTAACGAGTATGTTCACATGGGTCGGATTTGCTGCAGAAGAATCAGCAGGAAATCAACCAGAATACAGAGGGAATTCTGGCAGAAAGTCTGCACTAAATTGTGTTTGATTTGGGGCATTTTTTTAATTTTATTTTTGCTGAGGAATAGCGGTAAAAATTGCAAAATATAAAAGAAAAACGTAGTCTTTTTACAACTTAAAAACCCCCAAACCATACTCACCTCCCCCTGGCCCTCCCGTAGCGATGTGTCCCTGCTCTCATTGACTGATTTTTTTCAACTCTATGGCCGGTTTTCGATTTGAATCTCGATTTTGTTATTTTTGATAAATAAGCAAAAAAAACAAGACACAAGTCTTGGTGGGGGGAGGGGGCGGGAGGTGCTGCTAGGGACAAGAGAGTCCCATGGTGTGTGGGGAAGATCCTGTTGGCTAGAGGGGTACCATCAGGTACGGTGAGGCACCTGAGGAGGGAGGCATTACCAGGTAGGGAGGCATTACCAGGGCTGCAAGGTACATGGTGGATGGCAAGGCACCTGGAGGGTGTGTGAGCTACATCAGGGCCAGTGATGTGACAATAGGGATGATGAGACAGCAGCAGAGGCATCTGCAGGTGAAGGATGAAAGAAAGGCTTTTTTTTTTTTTTTTTTTTATAAAATGTGCAGTGTGATTAGTGCAACTTTATAATTAGTTTTTATTAAAAATTTGTTTTACTTTTTGAGATACAGCTGTTATGTATTCTCTATACAGAGCAGCTGTATCTAGCGCTAAATCCTGTTCCGCGTTACTGATGGGTTTAGTGAAAGCGGATTGACACGTAGGATCCACCTGTAATCTATCACATCTAAATTATGAATTTAGATGTAATGGATTACAGGTGAATCCTGCGTGACTGAACCCGTCAGGTCTGCGGGACTGACGGATTCAGGTCTTAGTGAACGATACAACTGCTCTGTACAGAGAATACAGATATCTCAAAAAGTTCACACGAAGTATGTTACATGTTATGACTTCCTGCCGGAGCGGTTAATGTTTAGAGGAAAAATGACACATATGTTGAATATGATACACATTTCAAGTGAACGTAAACAGATTTGTAATAATAACAACCCTGTGAATGCATAAGTATAGCTTTGTTCACATCTGCGTCAGGACTCCGTTCATAGCTTCCGTCTGAGTTTTCCATCAGGGGAACCCATGAATGGAACCCTGACTGAAACAAACGGAAACCATAGGTTTCCTTTTGCATCACCATTGTTTTCAATGATGACGGATCTGATGCAAATGGTTTCCATTTGTCACCGTTGTTTAAGGGTTCTGTCGTTTTGACGGAATAAATAGTGCAGTCGACTACAGTATTGATTTCGTGAAAACAACGGAACCCTTACACAACGGTTACAAACGGAAACCATTTGCACCGGATCTGTCTCGATTGAAATCAATGGGGATGCAAACGGAAACCTATGGTTTCCATTTGTTTCAGTCAGGTTTCCGTTAATGAGTTCCCCTGATGGAAATCTCAGATGGAACCCATGACAGCTATTCTGTCATAAATCTAATATACAGTTAGGTCCAGAATTATTTGGATAGTGACACAATCTTCAGAATTTGGGCTTTGCATGTCACCATATTGGATTTGAAATGAAACAACGAGATGCAATTGAAGTGTAGACTTTCAGGTTTAACTCAAGGGGTTGAACAAAAATATCCTGTGAGACGTTTAGGAAATGCAACCATTTATCTACACAGCCGCCTCATTTCAGGGGCTCAAAAGTAATTGGACAAATTAACATTGCCATAAATAAAATTTTGTTTTTTTTTAATGCTTTGTAGAGAATCCTTTGTAAGCAATGACTGCCTGAAGTCTGGAACCCATGGACATCGCCAAACGCTGGGTTTGCTCCTTTGTGATGCTTTGCCCGGCCTTTACTGCAGCTGTCTTCACTTGTTGCTTGTTTGTGGGTCTTTCTGCCTTAAGTTTTGTCTTAGGCAAGTTAAATGCAGCTTGATCGGGTTGAGAATTGGTGGTTGACTTGGCCATTGCAGAATATTCCACTTCTTTGCCTTAAAAAAAACTCCTGGTTTGCTTTCGCAGTGTGTTTTGGGTCATTGTCCATCTGTATTGTGAAGCGACATCCAATCAACCTTGCTGCATTTGGTTGAATCTGAGCAGAAAATGTCACGATCTGTGGATATGTGGACCCACTGGGCTGTACCGCCGTATCAGGATAGAAGCTGGCCAACAGAGGACCAAGTCAATATATAAATAGTCCAAGCACAAGGGTACCTGTAGTGGTTCAGACAGTAGCAATGGCTAGGCACAGATGGGACCTTGAGAGCAGACACCAGACGCGGTGTAACACAGCAGGCGGAACCGGTGGCACAACACGACTCCAACAGGTTTAAGGCACAGGAACAAATAGCACAGGATACATGGTACAGGTAGCAGGGCACAGGAACAGGATAACACTAAGGGACCATTTGCAAGACTAACATAGGAAAACACAACAACGCTCAGGCAATGAGCAAATGGGCAGGGCCCTTCTTATAGTCCAGGACGATCATGGGCTAATTAATGATAATACACATGTGTGCGCACTTGCCCTTTAAGGCAGGGCACGAGCGCACCCTACGGGACAAAGCGGACAAGAGCGGAAGTGAGCGCTGGCATCTCCTGGGGAGGAGATGCGGGCCAGCACTCAGAGAACCATGTCTGCGGCCGACTGGGGGTGAGTAAGCCCGATGGTCCGTGGCCATGGACGCTACAGAAAGTATATCCTTGAACACTTCAGAATTCATACGGCTGCTTCGGCCTTCAGTCACATCATCAATAAACACTAGTGACCCAGTGCCTCTGGCCGACATGCATGCCCATGCCATCACACTGCCTTCACCAGGTTTTACAGAGGACATGGTGGGCTTTGGATCATGAGCCGTTCCAAGCCTTCTCCATACTTTCTTCCTCCCATCATTCTAGCACAGGTTGATCTTAGTTTCATGCTGTTCCAGAACTGGGCGGCTTCTTTACATGTTGTTTGGCAAAGTCTAATCTGGCCTTTCTATTTTTGAGGCTGATTAATGATTTGCACCTTGTGGTGAACCCTCTGTATTTGCTCTCATGAAGTCTTCTCTTTATGGTAGACTTAGATACTGATACACCTACTTCCAGGAGAATGTTCTTCACTTGGGTAGATGTTGTGAAGGGGTTTTTCTTCACCATGGAAAGGATTCTGCGATTATCCACCACTGTTGTCTTCCGTGGTCGTCCAGGCCTTTTGGCGTTCACGAGAGCGCTTTTTTTTCAAGAATATATGTAAAGGATTTGCCAGACACAGCTTCTGTGTCGACGCCCGTGGGCAATCAGTCTGCACCTGCTCCTATGTCTGTGAGACTGACTCGATCTTCCATCACTCAGGATGGCAGGCTTAGGAGTGGGAGAGCCTATCACAGCCTGGCCAGACGGAGCTAGCTCCCACCCACTGTCTATTACTACCGGAACTTGAATAAGGTCACTGTAAGGAACCAGTACCCCCTTCCTTTGATTCCTGATCTCTTCAATCAGGTTCAGGGGGCCCAATGGTTCTCTAAGTTTGATCTACGGGGGGCTTATAACCTTATCCGCATCAAAGAGGGGGATGAGTGGAAGACTGCGTTTAACATGCCCGAAGGTCATTTCGAATACCTCGTCATGCCCTTTGGGTTGTGTAATGCTCCCGCGGTCTTCCAGAATTTCATAAATGAGATTTTAAGAGACTACCTGGGGGTATTTCTTGTAGTGTACCTTGATGACATACTTGTGTTTTCCAAGGACTGGTCCTCCCACATTGAGCATGTCAGGAAGGTGCTCCAGGTCCTTCAGGAAAACAAACTGTTTGCTAAGACCGAAAAATGTGTGTTTGGGGTGCAAGAGATACCATTTTTGGGTCACATCCTCACTCCTCATGAATTCCGCATGGACCCCGCCAAGGTCCAGGCTGTGGCGGAATGGGTCCAACCTGCCTCCCTGAAGGCGTTACAGTGCTTCCTGGGATTCGCTAATTATTACAGGAGATTTATTGCTAACTTCTTGGTCAGCGCTAAGCCTCTTACAGATCTCACTCGCAAAGGTGCTGATCTCCTCCACTGGCCTCCTGAGGCTGTCCAGGCTTTTGAGGTCCTTAAGAAGTGCTTTATCTCGGCCCCAGTGCTGGTTCAGCCCAACCAAATGGAGCCATTCATTGTGGAGGTTGACGCCTCAGAGGTGGGAGTGGGTGCTGTCTTGTCCAAGGGTACCAGGTCCCTCACCCATCTCCGTCCCTGTGCCTACTTCTCCAGGAAGTTTTCGCCCACTGAGAGTAACTATGATATTGGCAACCGCAAACTCTTAGCCATTAAATAGGCATTTGAAGAGTGGCGCCACTTCCTGGAGGGGGCTAGGCACCAGGTAACAGTCCTTACCGACCACAAGAATCTGGTTTTCTTAGAATCTGCCGGAGGCTAAACCCGAGACAAGCTCGATGGGCGTTATTTTTTACCAGATTCAACTTTTTGGTCACCTAAAAATATTAAGGCTGACACACTGTCGCGTAGCTTCATGGCCAGCCCTCCTTCGGAGGAAGATCCTGCTTGTATTTTGCCTCCAGGTATAATCATTTCCTCTATTGATTCTGATTTAGTCTCCGAAATTGCGGCTGATCAAGGTTCAGCTCCCGGGAACCTTCCTGAGAACAAGCTGTTTGTTCCCCTGCAACTCCGGCTAAGGGTACTTAGGGAAAATCATGACTCTGCACTATCTGGCCATCCAGGCATCCTGGGTACCAAGCACCTCATTGCCAGAAACTACTGGTGGCCTGGGTTGCTTAAAGACGTTAAGGCCTACGTCGCCGCTTGTGAGGTTTGTGCTAGGTTCAAGACTCCCAGGTCCCGACCAGCGGGCTTACTATGTTCTTTGCCCATTCCCCAGAGACCTTGGACCCATATCTCCATGGATTTTATCACCGATTTGCCTCCATCTCAAGGCAAGTCGGTGGTGTGGGTTGTAGTAGACCGCTTCAGTAAGATGTGCCACTTTGTGCCCCTCAAGAAACTACCCAATGCTAAGACGTTAGCTACCTTGTTTGTCAAACACATCCTGCGTCTCCATGGGGTTCCTGTCAATATTGTTTCTGACAGAGGGGTACAATTTGTGTCATTGTTTTGGAGAGCCGTCTGTAAAAAGTTGGAGATTGATCTGTCCTTCTCCTCGGCTTTCCATCCTGAAACTAATGGCCAAACGGAGAGGACTAATCAGTCTCTAGAACAATATTTAAAGTGTTTTATCTCTGACTGTCAACATGATTGGGTCTCATTCATTCCCCTCGCCGAATTTTCCCTTAATAACCGGGTCAGTAACTCGTCAGGGGTCTCCCCCTTTTTCTGTAATTTTGGGTTTAATCCACGGTTCTCCTCCGTTTCACCTGGTAGTTCCAACAATCCCGAGGTAGATGTCGTTCATCAGGAACTGTACACAGTCTGGGCCCAGGTTCATAAGAACCTAGAGGCGTCCCAGAGCATACAAAAGACTCAGGCAGATAGAAGACGTTCTGCTAACCCCTTGTTTGTGGTCGGGGATCTGGTGTGGCTATCTTCTAAAAATTTGCTCCTTAAAGTCCCGTCCAAGAAGTTTGCTCCCCGGTTTATAGGGCCGTATAAGGTCATTGAAGTCCTTAACCCTGTCTCCTTCCGACTGGAGTTGCCCCCATCTTTTCGAGTGCACAACGTCTTTCATGCCTCCCTCCTTAAACGCTGCTCCCCGTCCTTGGCTCCCTCAAGGAAACCTCCGGTCCCTGTTTTCACCCCTGAGGGGGTAGAATTCGAGGTGGCCAAGATTGTGGACAGGAGGATGGTCCAAGGCTCCCTCCAGTACCTGGTCCTTGAAGATGATACGGGCCTGAGGAGAGGACTTGGGTAACAGCTCGGGATGTTCACGCTGGGGTATTGCTCAGGAGGTTCCACCTTCGTGTCCCCAATAAACCAGGTCCACCTAGAAAGGGTCCGGTGGCCCCTCATAAAAGGGGGGTTACTGTAAAGGATTTGCCAGACACAGCTTCTGTGTCTACGCCCGTGGGCAATCAGTCTGCACCTGCTCCTATGTCTGTGAGACTGACTCCATCTTCCACCACTCAGGATGGCAGGATTAGGAGTGGGAGAGCCTATCACAGCCTGGCCAGACGGAGCTAGCTCCCGCCCTCTGTCTATTTATACCTGCCTTTCCTGTTCCTCCTTTGCCTGTGATTCTTCTATGCTTGTTTCCTGGCTTGCTGCGGCTGCTTGTACTACTCATCCTCTGCTTGTTATTGACCTTGGCTTTCTGACCACTCTCCTGCTCAGCGTTTTTGTACCTCGTTCTCTTCCTGGTTTGACTCGGCTCGTTCACTACTCTTGTTGCTCACGGTGTCTCCGTGGGCAGCTGCCCTGTTTCCCTAGCTTCTGTGTACCCTTGTCTGTTTGTCTGTCTTGCACTTACTGAGCGTAGGGACCGTCGCCCAGTTGTACCCCGTCGCTTAGGACGGGTCGTTGCAAGTAGGCAGGGACTGAGTTGCGGGTAGATTAGGGCTCACCTGTGTGTCTCCCTACCCTGTCATTACACAGTCAGTACATACATCGATGGCACCAGTGATGAGGGTTCTTAATAATAGCAGAATGAAAACATTGCAATCCCTTACCTTGCATTTTGTTAGGTCACATGACGCAGCTGCCATTTTTTTTTTACCCTGGACAGAACATAAAGGTTGTTATCATATGACGGACACATTTCCTGATGTGGGAGAAATATGTGAGGGAGATAGCAACACGAACAAACAGCAGCGGATGTCCCATTTTTCTCTGTCACTGTTGAAGGAATATTCCCAACTGAAACATTTATGGCAAATTCCCGGTAGCTGGGACCCTAATCTATCAGACATTTATGGAATATCCTGTGAATATGCCACAAATGTTTCAGTCGGGAATAACCCTTTAATGATAGAATACAGAGGATTTTGTACACTTGGCAGCTGACTGCGAGTATATAAAAATACGTTTCTAAAATTTGGCATATATATTGAAAACGGGTCGGCGTTGGTGGAAAATAATGGTTAAATTGGCAGAAAGCGCTAAACTAAAGTGTCATTTATCTTGAAACCAACATAGACCTTGCATTCCTAAGGGCTAAAGTCAATCATATGATCACGCTCTACATACAGATCTGCCTGGCACTGCAGCACACAGGCTGGGAATGCAACCGCATATATAAAGCCTGAGAAACACCATGAACACTGTCTCTGACCACCTAGTGGTTGTAGGTGACACTTCGCTTTTCCAGGTCAGACATGATGGGGCTCACACATCAATATTGTCGATTGTTCAAAACGTCACATTGTTAAACCACCATAAGAAAAATTCTGCAACATTGACTTAAAATATTGCAAGGCAGTGGATACATTTGTACCAATTTTCCCTACATGCAACAGTTTTTTGACAGATATCATTGACGTCATGAGTTGGTCCATTTCACACGACTTTTGTAAGGATGCTATATGTTTTTATGCGCCATGCCATTGACTTTCATTCTAAAAGAAATACCCTATGTCAATATTTTTGGCCTACAGAAAACAAAGGACATGTTACTATTAAAAAAAACAATAGGACGCAAAACGTGGTATATAGGAGCTAACGAGTATGTTCACATGGGTCGGATTTGCTGCAGAAGAATCAGCAGGAAATCAACCAGAATACAGAGGGAATTCTGGCAGAAAGTCTGCACTAAATTGTGTTTGATTTGGGGCATTTTTTTTATTTTATTTTTGCTGAGGAATAGCGGTAAAAATTGCAAAATATAAAAGAAAAACGTAGTCTTTTTACAACTTAAAAACCCCAAAACCATACTCACCTCCCCCTGGCCCTCCCGTAGCGATGTGTCCCTGCTCTCATTGACTGATTTTTTTCAACTCTATGGCCGACTTTCGATTTGAATCTCGATTTTGTTATTTTTGATAAATAAGCAAACAAAAAAAAAAACAAGACACAAGTCCTGGTGGGGGGAGGGGGCGGGAGGTGCGGCTTCTTTACATGTTGTTTGGCAAAGTCTAATCTGGCCTTTCTATTTTTGAGGCTGATTAATGATTTGCACCTTGTGGTGAACCCTCTGTATTTGCTCTCATGAAGTCTTCTCTTTATGGTAGACTTAGATACTGATACACCTACTTCCAGGAGAATGTTCTTCACTTGGGTAGATGTTGTGAAGGGGTTTTTCTTCACCATGGAAAGGATTCTGCGATTATCCACCACTGTTGTCTTCCGTGGACGTTCAGGACTTTTGGAGTTCACGAGAGCGCTTTTTTTTCAAGAATATACCTAACTGTTGACTCCTAACATTTGTGCCATCTCTCTGATGCATTTCTTAATTTTTTTTAGCCTAACGATGGTCTGTTTCACTTGCATTGAGAGCTCCTTTGACCTCATGTTGTGGGTTCACAGCAACAGCTTCCAAATGCAAATGCCACACCTGGAATCAACTCCAGACCTTTTAACTGCTTAATTGATGATGGATTAACGAGGGAATAGCCCATGCAGCCCATTAAATAGGTTTTGAGATAATTGTCCAATTACCTTTGGTCCCTTGAAAAAGAGGCAGCTACATATTAAAGAGCTGTAATTCCTAAACTCTTCCTCAAATTAGGATGTGAATACCCTCAAATTAAAGCTGAAAGTCTGCACTTTATGTAATCAATATGGGCTTACTGTATATTCCATATAAACAGCTAAAATGCCAAAACTTGTGTCACTGTCCAAATAATTCTGGACCTAACTGTATATTTTGATATATATTTAATCTATTTTATAGTTGATTTAGGGAATATAGAAAAATGATAGATTGAGCAATTTTTTTCCCCCAAACTCCCTAAGAAGAATGAGAAATGTAATCTAATTGGTGGATATGGTAACACTGGGTTTTTCATTTGCAATAGTTTTTTTGTTTTTTTTTCATAAACTACATTTTTATTAGGAATTTTAACAAATACAAAAGCAAACAAGCCAAAGAAAACATCTCAATATACATACATGTTATTATTTGCATTGTCTGCAGTTCTCCTAGGTAAGACATTAGCATGTTTCAACATATTACACACACACCTTATCTGCGAAATTCACATCTCAAACTATAGGCATAATCTCTCCCTAATAAGGTCTCATCATAAAAGTAAATCCAAGGCTTTGTGTAAAGTGTGTGATATCATTCCAAGTCTCACGAAGGGAGGAAGGAAGAAAGAAAGGGAAAGAGAGAAGTGAGGAAAGAGCAAGGAAAGAGATAGAAGCCCAGAGCTAGAAGACCTGAGCCACCAAAAGACTCCCTGTGTCCCACTCACCCAGTGGGGACAAAGAGAGGATGGACTGGGGAGGGAAAAATAGGATTCCCCTCTCCCAGACTGAAGCCACTGTAGTAGCAGACTGCTCCTGACCGACCCCTCTATGGGGGGGGGGTTCCGCCTAGCCATTTAGCAAAGTGTGGACCAGATTTGAAGGACGACCATGCACTCCACAGAGAAAGAACTTTACCAAAGCGATCACTGTCCTCTGCAACCAGAGATTCCATTCGACATAAAGAATCCATCTCCGCCACCCATTCGCCAACTGAAGGCGGCACAGTAGACTTCCAATGTCTAGGAATAACTGTTCGTGCCGCAGTCAAGAAATGCCGTAGTATCCCCTTCTTAATACTCGGCAAAGGGCCCGGAATTAGGGATAGCAAAGCTATCTGAGGAGTGGGCACCAGCGGTGCACCCTCCACTTCTGCGTAGATTTCAAAAATCGCTTTCCAGAAGGTCTGCAATACTGGACATGACCACCAAATGTGCAACATTGTTCCGGTCTCAGTCCCACACCGCCAACATAAGTCTGACACCTCAGGGTACATTCTGCTTAGAATCTGTGGGCAACGGTACCATCTAGTCAGTATCTTAAAATTATTTTCCTGTGCATGGCAAGCCACAGGCATTTTGTGAGACAGAAAGAATATTCGGTCCCAATCTGCCAGTGACAGGGTTACTCCAAGTTCTCACTCCCATGCGCTGACGTTTGCAGGAGGCTGGTCATCACAGGCCTCTAGAAGTAAGGTATACAGGTTAGATATCACCCGAGCCGGAGGCTCGGTTTGAAGCAACAACGACTCAAATGCAGTGCTAGTGACGATATGCATCCCGCCCGGTAGGGCCGTGCAATAGTTTAAGAGTCTTCCTCAGTGAGTCTATGGACCAGATGAGTCCATAGAATAGTATATGAACTCACTGTATGGATGTGCGCTTATTCATTCTGATCAGAATGCAAGATTATAGGGCCGGGTTTACGCAATTTAGAAAAAATCAGTGCAGATCCCATTAAAATTTGTATGTTTGAACATGCAGATTTACATGTAGATTTTGCCATGGATTTTACCCATAATAGTACTAAGACTGAGTATCTCAGCAAAAACCCAAGAAACATGAATCATTGAAGGGGTTCAATGGGTTAACAGTTCGTGTGCATTGCACTGACCGAACACTAGGTTAACACCATAAGTTTGGACAATCCCTTTTTGTTAGAAGGTTTCCTGATAATAAGATGATCATAGGGAGGCCAGTGGTCAACTACACATTGTGAAGGCAACTGGCAGCAAGAGTTTAATTTCCCTGCAGCGCCACCACAGAGTAAATGAAGCATTACACAGTTCTAAGCAGGGCCGTGTTAGGGGGGGCAAACTGGGCAATTGCCCAGGGCCCCCATCCCTAAAGGGATCCCGTTCTACAGCATTGCTGTTCAGCTGCCCGTCCTTGAAAACAGGTGGGCGGGTAGATGAAAAGCAGTAACAGTCCGGTAGAGAGTCTTTACCATAGAATCACAAAAACCAAAAAAAGAGACCCTGGTAGTCGGCAGGCACATTATAAACACATAGCAACTGGATGCCAACCGGCAAAAGAAAACTATTTCCAACTACCATGAACACGTTAAATTATAAATCTTTATTAAGATATATAAGCAGATAGACGAACCACATAAATTGATTAAAGAGTACCATGCACGCTGCTAGAGTAGGATCTATATAGAGCAATGCTTAATAGATATGTGTATTAGTAGTAAGCACTTAAGATAAAAGTGCATTGGAAGCCAGCGGCTGCAGAACGCTATAGCTACACTAACTGCTAAATAACGGTGGATCTAGCAACAGGGCACGTAATTAAAATTCAAAAAAGCCCCCCGACATGTTTCACTACATATGTAGTGTCCTCAGGGGTACAGGGCTTAATGACGGCCACAGATTTCCTGTTGTTAAATAGGCCAGACGTACTGAGCAGGTAGAGATTCCATGAGAAGCAGCCAATGGAATTGCTGCAGACGGTCGAGCCCCCTACCGTGTAATGGACACAGGAGCAGACCAATAGAAATTGCTACTGAAGTGACCAGTGGTAAGACGTCCATCGCGCACGCACAGAGGTAAGTGTATGAACGGCGTCTAAGTATAGCAATGCCAAGATACTTAATGATTTTAGACATGCTATTACTGCGCATGCGTTAAAACTGGCTGACTATCAACTATGCCAAGAAGGAAGACAACGACTCCAATCAAGAGGCAATGAAATGACTCAAACACAGGTATTCAATGTACATACACAGACATCAGTCCATGAACTTTTTGGGGAAAACAATTAGCCCCTTTGTATTTTCGGAAATCACCAAGGAATAAATACTACAAAAGATAAGAATAGGGAGGGATAAATGGAACATAGGAAACCACGGAAATTGTCCGTCATACTTATAAGGTTCTGATACAGTTGAAAAACAATTAATAGATAGTATAAGACATCAATAATGTACTAAAGTGGTGATGCTTAACACAACCATCACCATCGTAAAGAGGCAAAGGCAGGTCAGGAGAAGAAGTCAATATTAACATAATAACATATTTATGGTTATAACCATCTGAGTAACTGAACACATCAATTGATATGTGTATATAGTACTGAAATGCTTGGAAATTCTTCTCCTCAATTCCTGAACAGTTTTGCCCACATACAATTTTGGACATATTTATTTTGTTATGTAAATAACTCCATACAATTTATTAACTGTCAAAGCAGTGATCTTATAAATTCTACCGTCTGAGGGATTACAGAAATTCTTAACAGTAGGCATAAATGGGCAAAGGGAACATCTTCCACAGGAATGAGAACCTATAACCGGCGATTTAAGGCAACATTTTGATACAGTAGATAGTTTAGAATAATGACTATGCACAAGCTAATCGCGCAGATTTGTACATCTTCGATAGTTAATATTAGGCGTAGTAGAAATGGCATCACAGAGATCTGAGTCAGCACGAAGGATAGGCCAGTATTTTTGTAAAATCTTAATAACCTGAACAGGCATCAAAGGTACCAAGACATCTGATGCTAGGGGAGGACTGAGTGTATTTCCGACTATGTCTAATATCGGAGGAGGACTGAAGGGTGTTGCGACTATGGTCATATAAAAGGTCCTTTCTGTCTGTTGCTCTGGCATATGCTCTATGTAGACATTTCTTCGGGTAGCCACGTGCAAGAAATTTAGAAAAAGAGAGTGTTACATTCAATTTGAAAAGATCGCTCATCCGAGCAATTTCTCTTAGCTCTCAAGTATTGTCCTATTGGAATGACCCTCTTTAGAGCGGGAGGATGGAAACTTCCCCAATGTAAAAAGCCATTTGTAGATGTGGGTTTACGAGAAATATCAGTCTGGAAACCACCACCGGGTTCCAGAGAAATCTTGAGATCCAGAAAGATAATTTCTTTGTGATGTATTTCATGAGTAAATTTCATATCAATACAGTTATTGTTGAGTATAGACATGAAATCAGTAAATAAAGTAAGATCCCATCACACAGAATAAGAATATCATCGATATATCTTCCACAAAAAAAGAATGCGACGTGTGAAGAAAAGTAAATCCTAAGTAAAAGAAAACACTAGTGTCTTCCCACCACCCTAAAAATAAGTTAGCATAAGTAGGGTGCACAAACAGTGCCCATAGCAGTACCTTTTAACTGGTGATAAAACTTCTGATCATAGGTGAAATAATTATGTGTTAACAGAAACCGAAATTGAGTGCCTTTAGTGCTCAAAAAGCGTTTGACAGAATTAATACCAAATTTGTGCTGTCAATCATGGTGGTGGGAGTAACGTGGATCTCCTGGATCCTGGTGATGGTGTCCCGCAAAAAATAGGCTAGAGATGTGACAAAGGACGAGAGCATCTCATCCACATATAGACTAATTCCTTGTTTGAGGCTGTCATTCCCAGACACAGTGGGCCTGCCATTTTTTGGATTTTTACTTTAGTTTATTCCTCCCCATATTCAAAAGCTATAACTTTATAATTTTTCAATCAATATAGCCGTATGAGGGCTTGTTTTTTGCGGGACGAGTTGTAGATTTTCATGCCACTATTTATTGTTCTGTATAATGTACTGGGAAACTGGACAAAATGTCTTTGTTAGGTGGAATGTGAAAAAAAAAACTATTTCTTCATTTTTGGGAGGGGGGGTGTTTGTTTTTACGCCGTTCACCTTGCAGGAAAAATTATATGTTAACTTTATTCTGTGGGTCAATACAATTACAGTGATACCAAATTTATATTTGTTTTCATTTACCGAATTGCCTAAAACCATCCCTGGTTCTAAGTTAAAGTGTACCTACCTCCAGTTATGTAGAAAATTTTTATAGTGCAGGACAGTTACAACACACATGTCAATGTGACATGTGTTTTGTAACTTTCCATATAGATTCTTAATATAGTCCTATTTCCCACAGAATTGGCCAAGAACAAGGTCTTGGAGGACCAAAACGTTGGTTTTACAAACGTATGGAAAAAGACTATAAAGAATTTTTGTTGTTTTGAAAAAATAAAAGCATCATATTCTGCAAGCATAAATTTAAATTCTGTGGTTTCTACTTCTATGATTGGGGATCCATATCCAGGGCCGGCCTTAGGGGTGTGCGACCTGTGACTTTGCACAGGGCGCATCACTCCAGCAAGTGAAAGGGGGCGCTGCGCTGGCTCCCTTCCCCTGCTTGTTTTAGAAGCGCCCGGGCCCGGTGACTCAGCAGTCGCCTTTCCGCCCAGACGCTTCTTCACGCAGTAGCGTCGCTACCGCTGTAGCAGCCATAGCGGCAACACCGGGCATGAGGGCGCCCTGCTACAGCGATAGCGATGGCACTATAGCAAAGCAGGGAGGTATCTCCCTGCTCTGCTATCTACATGCGCCACTGTAACTCCCTGAAGGAGCGGAATCCCCGTGTGGCCAGGGATTCCGCTCCTGGAGTGCTCCGCTTGATGTCTCTGTCCATATATGGACAGTGACATCAGGGGAACTCCTGAAGAAGAATCCCCGTCCACAGAGTTGCCGACTCTATGACCGGGGATTCCACTCCAAGAGAAGCCAATGACGTCACTGTCCATAAATGGACACAGACGACAGGAGTTTCTCCTGGAGTGGAATCCTCGGTCACAGCGTCGGTAACGCTGTGGTTGGGGATTCCACTTCAGGAGTTGCCCCTAATGTCACTGTCCATATATGGACAGAGACATCAAGCCGAGCACTCCAGGAGCGGAATCCCCAGCCACACGGGGATTCCGCTCCTTCAGGTAAGCTACAGTGGCGCTATCTAGAAGAAGGGGGGTGCTATCTACAAGGGGGCTGTGGGCTGCGTGGCACTACCTACAAGGCGGTTGTGTGGCACTACCAACAAGGGTGCTGTGCGCTGTGTGGCGCTACCAACAAGGGGGCCGTGTGGCGCTACCTACCAGGGGGCCGTGTGGCGCTACCTACCAGGGGGCCGTGTGGCGCTACCTACCAGGGGGCCGTGTGGCGCTACCTACAATGGGGGCCGTGTGGCGCTACCTACAATGGGGGCCGTGTGGCGCTACCTACAATGGGGGCCGTGTGGCGCTACCTACAATGGGGGCCGTGTGGCGCTACCTACAAGGGGGCCGCGTGGCGCTACCTACAAGGGGACCGCGTGGCGCTACCTACAAGGGGGCCGCGTGGCGCTACCTACAAGGGGGCCGCGTGGCGCTACCTACAAGGGGGCCGCGTGGCGCTACCTACAAAGGGGCCGCGTGGCGCTACCTACAAGGGGGCCGCGTGGCGCTACCTACAAGGGGGCCGCGTGGCGCTATCTACAAGGAGGTCGTGTGGCGCTATCTACAAGGGAGCCGTGTGGCGCTATCTACAAGGGGGCCGTGTGGCGCTATCTACCAGGGGCTGTGTGGCATTACCTACAAGGGGCTGTGTGGCACTACCTACAAGGGGCTGTGTGGCACTACCTACAAGGGGCTGTGTGGCACTACCTACAAGGGGCTGTGTGGCACTACCTACAAGGGGCTGTGTGGAACTACCTACAAGGGGCTGTGTTGCCCCATCTACAGGGGGAATCTGTGAGTGGTGGGCTGATGGTCATTTTACTGCGAGTGAGGGGCTGATGGTCATTTTACTGTGAGTGGGGGGGGGGCTGATGCTCATTTTACTGTGAGTGGGGGGGCTGATGATCATTTTACTGTGAGTGGGGGGGGGGGCTGATGCTCATTTTACTGAGTGGGGGGCTGATGCTCATTTTACTGTGAGTGGGGGGCTGATTGTCATTTTACTGTGAGTGGGGGCTGATGGTCATATTACTGAGAGTGGGGGGCTGATGGTCTTTAGGTGATTTCCAGCTCTGACCTCAAATTGAAATTAATGGGAGCCAGAAAATACCTGTGTCGCCCGTTTGGAGCTTTTTTTGCCTGCGCCTTTTGCATTCGCTTCAACGGCTTAAGAAAAAAATGCAAAAAAAAGAGAAGGTCAAACAACGCTGTCAATTCCTGAAGGAATTTTAAGGCAGCTTTTTTTTGCCTTACAAAAAACGCTGTGTTAATATATACCCTACGAGTGTAGTGCTTGTTTTTAGCCGTTTTCTGTCTTTCTCAAAACAATTTTTGGTAGGGGTGCTCTGAGGAAATTTTATTTTTCCAGTGCTGCCTCAAGTCCGAAAAGGTTGGGAAACTTTGTACTAGGCTACAGGATCACGCCGGCCTATGCAAGGATCTCGTCATGGAACAGCTCAGTTCGTCGTGGGAACAGGGCCTAGGAGAGTACAATTTTTGTTTTTGTTTGGGGGCACTGTCGGCTGTATGGCACGATCTACAAGGAGGAGGTGGGGGATTATGGCACTGTCTACAGGGAGGCTGTATGGCAAAATCTACAGGGGGCGGTATACTGAGTGGGGGCCACTAAGCGGACATTATACTGTGTAGGGGTCCTACAGGAGGCAGAATATTGTGGGTGCAATTAGAGGTCAAAATACTGTGTACTTGAAGGGGTTGTAATATATAATTAAATATTATTATTATTATACTGTATGGGGGCATTTTTTTAATGATGGGGGTGGGACGCCGAAAGATAATTTTGCACGCGGCGCCATCTATCCTAAGGCAGGGGCGTAGCGAGGGGGGGCATGTGCTCCGGGCGCAACTTAGAGGGGGCGCCAGCGCCACCTCCTCCTGCACTATAATTGTACCTGTGTCTATAGGACACAGGTACAATTAGAAGCAATGAATGGCCGGGTACGTTCCGTGCCCGGCCATTCAACTCTTTTGTACGAGTGAAGCGGTATCGCGCTTCCGTCGCTGAAAGACGCTGACTGACAGGGAAAGTCATTGTGCCCAGTCAGTCAGCGCCTTTCATAGACTCTTCCTTCAACCCCCAGGAGACCTGTGCAAAAGAAAGCAGGTCTCCATTGCTGCCGGCCGGCGTGGGAGCGGGATTAAGGTGAGTTTGAATAGTTTGTTATTTTATTGTAATAAAAAAGTGTGTGGCTTTATCTACAGGGGGGGGCTTTATCTACGGGGGGCCTTATTTACGGGGGGGCTCTATCTACATGGGGGGCTATGGCGTAGTGTGTGGTATAATGAGAACTTTATCTTTATTTATAGGTGTAGAAATATTGGAAAAGTGGAAAGCTGAAGACATCTGAGCGTCAAACTGCAGAGATGGGCTGTGACCGGGAGAAGTCATCATAGAGGTCTGGATCGGATGGAGAAAAAGAACTAGAATCTGAGACGTCACCAGTGAGTCACTTAATGTAAATGTTTATTCTGCCTCTTATCAGCACTGTAGTCACTGTATGATCTGCAGCGAGATGATGGGGGGTATGATTAGGATATGACTTATTTTTTGTGAAACAGCAACTCCCAGTATATCCTTACCATTGTTCGGGCCATGCTGGGAGCTGTAGTTTTACACCGTACATACCTATACGCCAGGGGTTGCACTAAATTGAGCTGTATTTGTGCTGGTGTTGTATTTATGTATTGAGCTTGGTTCTGGTGCTGTATATATGTAATGAGCTTGGTTCCCGGGGCTGTATATATGTACTGAGCTTGGTTCTGGTGTTGTGTATAGAACTATATTGCTTGTAAAATGTGCAAATGTTTTTATGCTCGAGTTACATAAAAAGAAATGTGGAAAAGAAATGACATGTCATTGATTGGTAGAGAAAACAAACACAGCGTGGGGGAAGGAGATGTCGGGAAAGAGGTTGGGGGGGGCGCCAAACTGAATCTTTGCCTCGGGTGCTGGAGAACCTAGCTACGCCTCTGCCTAAGGCCGGCCCTGTCTATATCCTACCACTGAGCACCATTACCATGACCCAGGGTGCTGTCCATAAATTACTTCACACAATAAATAACTGTCGGCCCATAAACAAAAGCCCATGTTTACTTCAATGGGGATAGGGGCATAAGCAGCTGAGAGAGAGGCTCCTTTTTGCGAAGAAACAATAAATGATCATCACTTTGAGTGCTGCCTGGATCTCTCGACTTATATAAGCAGCCGCTAAACACCTCTGTCTTATGGGAAAAAAGGATCAGGCATGTTGAAATACAAAATACCTGTTCCTACTTTCCGCCAATACATACGAGATCATGGGTCGATGCCTCCAAAGACGGAGAGTTTGGCCGAGCTTTATCTAACTTTTATAGGCACCTTTAATCAGAGATAAGGAAAAGTTTTGAAAATTCAATTTGCCAGCTAATAAGTATTTTTCATATTATAGGGACGTACAGTATTTCCCCCATATAAGACAATGGAGGCTAAAATAGGGACCTATAATAATGCATTTAATCCTCCGTTGTCCTATATGTTGAATATATGGCACCATAGTAGTACATTTACACAGATTTGCTTGTCTCTAATCATACTAGATTGGAAACCGATTACAGTACTAATGCAAATAGATATCAATTAAAGGGGTTGTCCGGCTTCGGCAAATTAATAGCATTTTTTTTCTATAATTAAAAGCTTTACAATTTTCCAATATACTTTCTATATTAATTCCTCACGGTTTTCAAGATCTCTGCTTGAGGTTATTCAGGAAGGACATTCATTGTTTACTTCCAGTGAATAATATTCTGTCCATGGTCATGTGATGGACACACAGGTGCACGACTCGTTACAGTATGTGCGTCAGAGCTGTGCCTTCTAACGATCCCAGCACCTGTGAGTCCATCACATGACCATGGACAGAATATTAACTACTTAATGACCAGGCCAATTTTCAGTTTGTCATTTTTTTCCTCCCCACCCTCCAAAACTTTTTTCATTTTCCGTCGACATAGCTGTAGGATGGCTGGTTTTTTGCAGTACGAGTTGTAAATTTATCATGGCACCATTTAATGTACTAGAAAACTGAAAAGAAAATTCTTTGTGGGGTGAAATGCACAAAAATCAGCGATTACGCTGCTGTTTTTTGGGTTTCGTTTTCACGGCGTTCATCCTGCAGTAAAAACGACATGATAACTTTATTCTACGGGTTGATACGATTACGTTAAAATCTAATTTATATAGGTTTTTTTAATGTATATTACTACTATTACAAAGAAAAAACAATTTGTTAAAAAAAAAATTTGTTCCGTGTCGCCACATTCTGAAAGTCATAACTATTTTATATTTTCGTCAATGGAGTTGCGTGAGGGAATATTTTTTGCGGGGCGAGCTGTAGTTTTTCATGGTAACATTTTGGGCACTTGTGACTTTTTGGTCACTTTTTATTCCATTTTTCTGCGGCGCTAAGGTGACCAAAATACAGCAAATTTGGCGTTTTAAATATTTTTCTTTTACACTGTGCGGGTTGAAAAAGGTTATATTTAAATAGTTCTGACTTTTACATTTTTTTTTTTTTAACAATACTTTAAGGGAAAAATGGGAAACGTTATAATATAATACACAATTTTTTTTTGCATATTAAAAAAACCTTTAACGGATTTCTTTTTTTCCCTAAGTCCCCCCAGCTTGAGCCACTATAATGTATTGCAGTATATTGTGATTAATAGCAGCACAAAGATGGCAGACCTGGAGGCCTTCATTAGACCCCCAGGCTGCCATAACAACCATTGGCACCCCACGATTGCATCGCTGGGGGGGGGGCAATGGGCTGTCAGAGTGGGCCGCTCCCCGCTTTCTAAAGACTTAGATGCTGCGGTCGCTGTTGACTGTGGTATCTAGGTGGTTAAACGGGTGGAATCAAAGTGATCTTTGATTCTGCCCGCTGTAGTCAGGCGTCGACTGTATTTATACAGCCAACAACCGCTCAGTTTTGAGCAGGCACAGCCCGTGAGCTTGCTCTATGCTTCCCCTTGATGGCATTCACGTACATGGCATGTCGGTAAGGGGTTAAACACTGAAAGTAAACATTGAATGTTCCTACTGAATGACAACAAGCAGAGATCTTGAAAACTGTGAGGAATGAATACAGAAAGTATATTGGAAAATTGTATAGCTTTTTATTATACGAAAAATAAAATTCATTTGCCTAAGCCGGACAACCTCATTAACGGTGCGGATTATCAGGGTAGATTCACGCATCGCGCATTTGTTACAGACTCTGCAGCGAAACTCAGAAACAAAGTACAGTACAATGTTAGTGAATGGCGTTTTGACAAACCCCATTCACTCACAGCATAAAAAATCCGCTGCGGACTGTAGGCACGCTCTGAATCTTCACATTCAGCAGGCCCATCTGATACGGAAATGCTGCGGATTTTCACTACAGATTTCATTCATTGCAATGAAAAACTGCCGCTAACCTCTGCACCACAGTGTGTATTTCGTTGCAGATTTGGGAGTAACATTTTTAGTCTGGTTTCGCAATGTCATTTTATTTTAAGTGATTTGTGAACCGTCGTCATTTAGTGCAGATTTTGGAGCGAAATCCAGGAGGAAGGAGAAGTATAAGATCTACCTTTATATTTCCCATTTCTTTTGAACCCACTTCTGGCTTTGACTCAAAAACCTGCAACAAATCGTGGTGTGAACAAAGCCGAAGTAGCATGATTTGTTTTTCGATGCGGAAGTAGTGCAATGCATTGTGCTAGGAGTTTAAACCCATGGAAAGAAATGGAATCTGTCTGTCAGGATGTGCAATGTGAACACAGCACAAATGTGTATAAAAATATAATAAAAAATATTACAAAATATATATATAAACACGTCTATCTACCTATCATATATATATATCCATCTCTGTGACTATATTGATAGAAATGTTACCTAGCAAGTCCCCGCTCTGCTCCAGCACAACCTGCGCGATCCTGCCATTGACTATAGTGTGCACGGTGCAGAGACAGTGAACTATGGACTCATAACCCGTCAGCACATGTCAGCCCTATGATTTGATACATTGATGTTCCTGCAGGCAGTGGCAGAACAGGTTGCTGTAGGATACTGAACGCGCCTCATACTAATTCCCTTCCCCTCAGATGTCAATCATCTGTAGTACACGCCCCCCGGTCACACCTATTAACAACTCTCTTCCTTGCCACGCCCTTCTACAAATTACATGCGGATCTAGACTTTTGCGTGTACCGTCACTACGCCATTACGTCATCGGAATGCGCCCGGAACTTCTGTAGTGCTGGTGGGGTGACGTGTTTGCTCCTGTCATGTAGTCATGGCCGGGGCGCTGTGTGTGTGTGGTCTGTTACGGTGAGAAGTCTGTTTTCTTGTAACGTGGGCTATGATGTAGACGTAGTCGGCTTTGTTGTGGTGTCTTCTCATCTGTTGGGGGGTTTCTGTGAACGCATTACATTATTTTTAGGGGATCTGGTGTTGAGATACAATCTAGTGTAGTCCATTGTACTTAGATGAAGTGTGCAATTCGTGTTGTAGTTGTGCAGATCTATCAAAATTACCGCTTTAGTCTTAAAATAAATGGCAATTGCATATAATAGGGTAATGAAATAAACTGCTCTGCCCGGGTGCAGAAGGGTGCCTCCATTTTGTTTACAAACCATCGGTGCCGCGGTCAATATTGATGTGGCATCTGAAGGGTTAAAGTGTAGCTTCAGCTGTGCTTTCCTGCCCAGAGTGGAGAGACGTCCCTGCGAGCTGGGCGGTACAGTCACTGCGGCGACCCTGTACAATGTGTAGAGCGTATCCTGCAGGGGTCTGATTAATTAGAATTGGACCCACGTGCAGTACACTCCAGGTGCCCTATTGTTTCCATGGCAATGGTACCGCCCAGTGTGCAGTAACGTTGCTCCATTCATGATGTCCGTCTGAACGGTGTAGTACAGCTGGAGCAAAAGTGTGGTTGTCAATCTTGCTGGTGGGCGCAGGGGCACATTTGCTGTGCACGCAGAATCACCATGGCGCTATTGTACGGTGACGTGTATTAAAGCGGTGCAAATCGTTTTTGTTTTTTTCCCCCAAAGTAGGTTTGAAAATAAAAGAAGTCCTCTGGTTGCTATGGGCATGAGACTCTGACCTCTGTCGTTCTACATCTTCTATAGCGACTATCTATGACTTAAGGCCCTATTACATCGGCCGGTGCAGCGAGCGCCGATCAACGAGACCTCATTGATCGGCGCTCGTTTGCTCCTGTCAGAAGGATCTATGGATGGGGATGAGCGGACGTTACTCAGATCGCTCCTCCCCATACATTATTAGCATGTCGGCAGCGTCTCCCTGTGTACAGGGAGATGCGCTGCCAACAACAATAATATTGAACTTTTTTAAAACGATACGACCGGCAGGTGATCGAGGGTTTGCTCGTTCATCTTTTGATCGCTTCCCTGTATACACACGGCAATTATCAGCAATGAGCTTTATATTAACGCTGCTCTGCCCGATAATCATCCTGTGTAAAACCCCCTTTACTTGGGACTTTTTCACTTCATGTCTTTCCTATTAATCTTCTTATTCAACATAGCATAAAAGTCGCATGTACTTATGTTCAGACGTAGCGTAAACACTGCAGATTTCAATGCGGAAAATCCGCAGCGTATTACAGTAGCAGGATGAGTAGTGGATGAGATTTGAACATTGGAATCGCTGTTTTTATTGTGTTTTTCCCCATTGAATTCAATGGAGAGGTAAAACCTGGAACAGATAGCAAACGGTGCGATTTTTGCAGCAGATAAACTGAAATTCTGCTGAAAATATGACTAATCAGAAAAAAAACACTTTTTGTTTATAATGAATAAAAAGGTTAATACTTACTCCCCGGGCGTTGCCATAGTTACACTTTCTTCTGTTCCCCTTGCGGCCCGGCTTCCTGGGATGATGTTTCATCCCATGTGACTGCTGCAGCGTCATGCTAGGAGGCCAGGCTGCACGGAGAATAGAGGGATGCGTCACTATGACAATGGCCAGGGGTAGGTATTGGCCTTTTTACTTTTTTTTTCCAACCACTGCTTTCCGTAGCGGAGATTCCACCCTCTAAACTACGCCACAATTTGGAGCGGTTTTTCGGGTGGAATTTCTGTGTACTTTTTCGCAGCGTATCTGCCCTGTGTGAACATAGCCTAACTCAATACTCTGCTCAATGTGTTCTTATGGACTATGGTATATTACGTGAAGAGTCTTGTATGTAGTCCCAGCCTTTTCCGTTTACTTCCTGTAGTTCAGCTGTTGTGTGACCGTGTGACAGAAGTTGTTGTTGCATTGTGTAACTTACTGCTGAGTTGTTCAAATGTGTTGTTTTTATTCTCATAAGTTAATAAACCCGTTTTTGTTTTTTCTCTTTCCCCTGTAGCCTGCTGACGTCACTCTTCATTCCTGCACTTATTGCCAGTGTCACGATCACTCTCCTGTTATTCACTGTTCTTCTTTGTGTCCGATTGTGGATTGCGCAGAAGAAGAAAACATCTGTACAACTTGGCAAAGATGGCAAAGAGCAGAAAGTAGTGGCTTTTTTTCACCCATACTGCAATGCAGGAGGTGGAGGAGAAAGGGTGCTGTGGTGTGCACTTCGTGCTTTGCAGAAAAGGTATATTATTGGCATAGAACAATGAGTACTCTAGTAGTTTACATTTTAAAGGGGATCTTACATGTAAATAGGGATGCACGATGCATCGAAACTTCGATACTGTTTCGACACTGTGCATCCCCAAACGGTTCGATACTGTTATTTCATGTATTTCGATACTGAGCTGTGCGGCCGCACAGCTAAGTATAGTAACACATGAATGTATGAGAGCGGGGCTGCGGCTGTGTAATACAGCAATTGCCCCGCTCCGGAGTCCTGTCATATGTGTGCCGTCAGGATGAGGTGATGCTGCACTAATGAGCGGTGACACTGAAGACAGAACATGGCGGGCGCACTACAAAATACCCCCATGTTCTGTCAGTGCCTGAACCACCACTCATTAGTGCAGCGCCGGCCGCATCTCCTCATGCTGACCGCGCGCGCACTTCCTGTCGCCGCAGCCACGCTCTATAACGGCGGAGATCAGAGAAACCTCTCATCTCCGCCGCTATTCCCCTGAATGCTGCGATCACAGCGGCCTGAAGCATTCAGGAGAAAATGAGAAGGGGGGATGCCCCTTGGATCACATCACAGGAATCCCTGTGACGCAATTGAGCGACATACCATATATGGGCAGACAGCCCAGGGTCCATTGAAGGACCCCAGGGCTGTCTTACCATATTTCCTGTTGTTAGGGCATACTTGGGTATATCCTAACAACTGCCTGTGTACTATCCATACACAGGCTAATGTACTGGCATATAGATATATACCAGTACATTACTATCAGTATATAGAGATATGCCAGTACATAAAAAGTTAAAAAATAAAGTAATGTTAAATTTAAAAAAGACACATACGCCTTTTTTTTTTTTTTTGCAATAAACATTAAAATAAGTCTCAATACATAAAATATACACATTCGGTATTGGCGCGGCCGTAATAACCTGCACAACATTTTTTTTGCATCATTTGATGTGTACGCTGTAAAAAAATTAAATAAACACTGCTTTCTTTCACTTGTTGTGAGACGCGAGGTGCGATGAATTTAACCTCCATGTGCCTGACATTAATAGTAATTAACCCCATCATGTACCTCACATATTAACCCATTATTACTGTGAAACATAATGGGGATAATTACTATTAATGTGAGGCACATTCAAAATTCATCATCACACCTCGCACCTCACATCAGAAAACGGAAGAAATTTTTTTTTTTTTTACTGTTGGCAAAGTATCGTTTTGGTATTGAAATCGCAATATTACACGAAGTATCGGTATCTAAGTCCAAATTCTGGTATCGTGACAACCCTACATGTAAATATGTTGGCCTATTCAACGACAGACTGTTCTTATGGCAGGTTCTAGCTATTACATCAAATGCACAAAACAATATACAATGGACTCATGAGCCGGAACTCACCCTGGTTCTCCCCACTAATGTTTGACGGCTGCTGTGTGAAAGAGGCTTTAGGGTGTGTTCACACAGTGTAAACACTTTGGATTTTCTGTGCGAAAATTCTGCAGCGTTTTCGCAAGAGAAACTTGACATACTGCAGATTGAGAATCCGCACCACAAATCATTTTCCGCCCTTTTGTGCTTTTTCAAAACCGCGTGCGGGTGAGATTTGTTGAAATCTCATCTTATTAACTTTGCTGCTACTGTAATATGCCGCAGATTTTTCGCAATGAAATGTGTTGCGGAAATTCTGCAGTGTTTACGCTGTGTGTGGACGTACGTTGCATGGAGTGGCAACGTGTATGCTGCGCTGGTACACCATAAAATTCCTCCACACAGCGGACGTACTGGTGGGAGGGATGGGCGACTGTGCCCACAGCCTGTACATAACCAAGTTTGTGCACATTCAATTCTCTTGTTTTATTTAGGGGTTTATTTCTTTAATTGCTTTTAGCACTGGGGTGGGGGGGTACACTTTTATCTTTGGTTTGAAATTAGTCATTTTTTTTAAATATATCTCCCCAGGTACAAAAATGCTGTATATGTTGTTTACACCGGTGACACAGAAGTCTCAGGAGAAGAGATTCTTACTGGGGCAGCAGGAAGATTTAACATAAAGTTATCCTACCCTGTGAAGTTCGTCTTTCTGGAGAAACGTTATCTGGTAGAAGACAGGCTTTATCCACATTTCACTTTGCTGGGACAGAGTTTGGGCTCCATTCTTTTAGGCTGGGAGGCTCTGGTAAAATGCGTGCCTGATGTTTATATTGATTCCATGGGTTATGCGTTTACATTGCCTTTATTCAAATACCTGGGGGGCTGTCGGGTGGCCTGCTACGTGCACTACCCAACCATCAGTACAGATATGTTGTCTATTGTCCGCGACCACCATTCTAGATTCAACAACGCTGCCTATATCTCCAACAACCCCGTTCTGAGCAGAATGAAGCTGATTTACTATTTCTTGTTTGCACTTATTTATGGCTGGGTTGGATCCTGCAGTGATCTGGTAATGGTTAACTCTACGTGGACCTTCAACCATGTCTTGGAATTATGGAGGTGCAGCGAGCGTATTAGCATTGTTTATCCGCCTTGTGACGTGCAGACATTTTTAGATATAGAATTGAATCAGAAGCAAGAGAGAAAAGAACACTCTGTGGTGTCTATAGGCCAGTTCAGACCAGAGAAGGACCACAAACTACAGATCTGCGCTTTCAGTACTTTACTGGCAAAGAAGACACCGGAGGAAAGGGCAGATCTGAAACTCATTCTTATTGGGGGTTGTCGCAACAAACAAGATGAGCTCCGGGTATTAGAGCTGAAGAAACTCAGCGCAGACTTAGGCGTTTCTGTGGAGTTTAAAGTAAACATTCCTTTTGAAGAGCTGCAGAAGCATCTCCGTGAAGCCACCATTGGTCTACATACAATGTGGAATGAGCACTTTGGAATTGGTAAGAATCTCTTGGGGTATCGTTTAGTTGTTTTAGCGTGAACTTGGACTTAGCTGCTATAATTACTATGTAGCCACTAATTCTAAGTCACAAGTTATTAATAATAATAATAATATATTTTAAAGGGGTTGCCCATATATATATATATATATATATATATTATATACACACAAATGAGCATCCATCTGTCCAAATCCACAATGGTAATGGGTGCAGGTGGGTAATCCCAATCCAAGGGTTGTAGGTCTATATAGAAGAAATCCCACAGCACTCCAATGTAGCAAAAAAAGTGGTTTATTCAGTCGACCCACAACTGCAATGTTTCCGTCCCACTATGGGACCTTTTTCAGGATGTATACAGGATCTTAAAAAGTAAAATGTAAAAAAAAAAAAAGTCAAATTGAAAATTGTTTTAATCATTACAAACATTTATTAGAAAAAAAATGTATTCAAAGGTGTACATAGCCTTTAAAGGCGTTGTCCACTTTGCACAATCCCTTTTTATAAACCAGCCAACTCCAACTTTGAACTTTAATTTTATGTTTAGATGAAAGATACTATGAAGATTGATCCTTTCCTGCCCACCTCATGTAAATGGAGCCACGTGCATTGCGCTCTTAGAGGAGCACAATTTGCCTAATTTTCTTAGGAACTTGCTGATGGCTTTCCATGAAGAGTCAATACTTGAAAGAGTTTTAAACTCTGATAAACACTATTAAATACAGAACTAATAAAGCATTTTAATCCGTTATGTAATCGGGATGTGTCCCATGTTGTATGGAGAGGACCCGAGAGTTTGAGGTGCTCCCTAGACTTACATAGCCATGCATGTGCAGTCACTATGTAACTCCTCCGCCTAGTACTGAGCGGTGCATTGTCATTGAGGAGTTTATTGCTTATCAGTGTAAATCTCTTGTAAATGACACTTTCCTTACGTTACTTCTCTTTACAGGAGTGGTCGAGTGCATGGCGGCTGGAACAATCATTTTAGCTCATAACTCTGGAGGTCCCAAACTGGACATTGTCATCCCATATGAAGGTCATGATACCGGCTTTCTGGCAGACACGGAGGAGGGCTATGCTTCTGCTATGGACCGCATCCTGACCCTGTCCGAAGACAACAGACTACAAATCCGGCAGAATGCGCGACGTTCTGTTTCTAGATTCTCAGACCAGGAGTTTGAAGTCCATTTCATTTCTGCTACTGAGTTACTATTTAAATAAGACGGGGCTTTTGGGAAAGGTAAAATGTATATAATGTGGTAAATGGAATAGAAGGGTGTAGAATATTTTTGTATTGAACCAATAGTGTATATTAAATGTGATTAACTCCTCAACAATGTATTCTTGTCTTATGTTTCTTTGTTTTCTATAATAACCAAAAATGGTGACTGGGCACAATTAATATTTGCTGCCACCTCGAACAACCCCCTTTCTTAAGGAAGCTCCGCTGATTAAAAGCTGATCAGGGGTCCAGTTGCTGTAACCCCTGGTGTTCAGCCCTTGTCACCCTTCTTATTTCTGGTGATATCTAGTATTACATGGCATCCACTGAAGTGGGTTAATATGTAATACATAGTCATGCTGAATTCTCCGGAATGAAGTTTCTCTTCCCATTGGCTCTCCACTTTGTCTAATAGAGGGGACCCCATCCTCTATGAAGTCCATATGCCCAAATAAGGTATGTGGACAACCCCTACTATTAGTCAACCCTCATGCCACTCCATGCATTGCTTATTTCATGGCTGACATTACTATCAGCATCTAGGGAAATCCTCAAAATAACAGCTCTAGTACAAGAGTACACATTTATTTCCATAATGAGACATTTGTATAATAACACATTACTACATACTGCAAGCACAATCCACTACCGCATATTGCATGGACCTAAAATGTTCACTGGTCCTCTACTCGAGGCATATTAACAAAACATTATTTTGAACATAGTAGTAAAAACACTTGTTGAGTCCTGTATAGAAAGATAAAATACATGTGGAGTTATATCTATGTGGACTTGAGCCAGCAGGTCTCAAATAGTCCAATCCACATCGTATGAACAGAGTCTTTAAGGGGTTGTCTCATTGGCGGCATATTGGGGTGCCAATGCTGTAACCCCTGCTTATCATTGGTATAAAGTGGCAGTTGTAATAGAAAATCCACTTTTGTCTCTTTGGCTCTGCTTGGCTTTATCCTGTCACCTTCATGGTTGGCCATTGACTATATTGAGCCGACCATGTGGCCTCCAAAGAAAGTAAAGCCAACAGAAGATCGATGTTCCATAAGTGGCGTGTCCCAGCAATCTGCCACCGACGTCTATGCTGAGACAACCCCTGCAATAGTGATAAAGTGCATATGTGCACCCGGTCTTACCCAGGATTCTTTAAGGCATCCTACATAAGCAAGTTGCATGTAGTGTATATATTCTCTTTTATCCTAATTGTCTTTTATTAACAACACAATGTTTTATATATTGGAAAGATGTTTATAGGTTTTCTATTCTATGAATCCAACTGCTTGGATAGATAAAAATACAGATTCCTAAGTTAACTGGAAAGCTGAGGCCTAAGGTTTGACCACATACGGATGTAGTCCTCTTTATCTTGACTAACTTTCTGCAGCGCGATATCCCAAAAAAGCCATTGAAAAATTCAAGATAAATGATCTTGCCACTGTGTATTCAATGCGTTAAAAGTCCAGATAAAGATGGCTACATCTGTAGTCTGCAAACCAAAATGGCATCCATTTTATTTTAATTTTCCAAGAATTTCAAAGCACTGAAGGAAACCAAAATTAGGTCATATGACCGCGTAATAAAGCAAATGGAAAGCACATGCACAGAAGCTACTTCTAAAGTATATGTTCACTGTTGAACACCGCTTTACAGTTTACATATAATCTATATAAAATGCTGAGCAACTTTGTAAATACACTATTTTATGCTTATTTAGCCTTACAACCTTTTAGTATACTCAAGAGCTGTATTCTCTATTCGCCCAGCTATTACTGGAAACGGTCATCTTAGTAGACACATCCCTAACCGCTCAGGTAAGCTGTAATGTAGTAGGACAGATTTAGGCCAGTTTTAGGTGCACATAATGTGGTCTCCGTTTTCTGTCCATTTCACTTAATGCAGTACCCTGGTGGCTCCTCTCGAACTAAGTTTCCATTAGCGTTTTATGGTAATTAAGTTTGGTTCAGAAGAACCTCAATCCCATGGATTCTGCTCCAGCCCTTCGCATACACATTTTCTCCTCTGTCTGATCTGCAAGTTGCTGAAAAATATCAGGAAAGACCGAGCCTGGGTGATTCTCATTGCACCATTCTGGCCACCTGGCTAAGGCAATTGTCTCTGACAGACCTCGTCCAGAAATTCTTGACCTATTTCATGGGCCAAATCTATATTGTCAAGTCAGAAATTGACATTAACTGCCTGGAACTTGAGCGGTGGTTATTATTACTAGGGATAGGGTTATCGGAGAGAGAGTAAGCGCTACCTTAATAAAAAGTAGGAAATAAATTACTTCTTAAATCTATTCTAGGGCAGTAGTCCCCAACCTCTTCTTTTTTTTTTTTTTTTTTTTTTTAACCAAGGACCATTTTCATGCAATACCAGTGGGGGATGTTCCGCACTGGAATTCGTTGCAGAAAATCCGCAGCATGATGCAGCAAGTTGAATGAGATCGAACAAATCTCATCCACATGCTGCGTAAAGAGTGAGCGGAAAAAAACTTTTAGAAATTGACCTGCGGTGCTGAGTTTTATTCCGCAGCATGTCAATTGTATTTGCGTAAACACTGCTATTATCTGAAATAAAGTTGGAATAACATTTCCTTTTAAACATACCAGCGCTGGATTGCATCCTTTCTACTTGTGTAAATCCCACAACAAACAGCAGTTGTAGGATTTATTGCGGCGGAATCGCAGCGATTCTGCCGCAATAAAATCTTATACTTCGAGGTATGTTTCTTCCTCCAGGCGGCCTCCTGCGATGATTATTCATCCCATGTGTGCTACAGCCAATCACAGGGTGTAGCAGCGGTCACATGGGATGAAACGTCATCCCAGGAGGCCGGCCTGGATGATATCAGAGAGCCAGCCTCCTGGCATGACTCTTCATCCCATGTGACCGCCACTGCAGCCAATCACAGGCTGCAGCGTTCTACTGGGATAAAATGACATCCCAGGAGGCCGGCCTACTAGTAGGCCGAATGAATGCTACGTTTTCTGCAGCAGACATTCTGGGCGAAAAACTGCACCACAATTTCCTGCGGATACCAGATACCGCGGCCCTGTACCAAATGATCCACGGCCCGGTATTGGTCCGTGGCCCAGTGGTTGGGGATCACTGTTCTAGGGCATGGAAAACTTACCTGAACCTACCAGGGGTAAACTCCCTTCAAGATTTCTCATATCCCTAGTCAGAACTAGATAAAGGTCAGAGCCCCAGCACACTTAGGCCTTGTTCACACACTGCAGGTTTGCTGCAAATTTTGCATGCCTATTTTAAGCCAAAACTAGAATTGGATCCAGGAGAGCAGACTAATGAGGCTTTCCTTTATATATTTCTTCTGTTTAGGTTCCGTTCCTGGTTTTGGCTAAAAAAAATAATGCAAAATCTGAAGCAAATCTGCACTGTGTGAAGAAGGCCTAAAACTTCAGGTTTCTGTCCTAGGTGCCCTTTTGTTGCAGACCATCTGTGGGTGTTTAGGTTTTTAGTTCAGGTTCCAGATCCATTCCTGTCAGTGGGTTTAAGATTTCTATGACTTAAATTTAGTCCTTAATGCCCTTATATCGCCTGCCTTTGAGCCCTGGGATTCTATCTCTATTCTGACTCTCAAAATATACTATACTATACTTGTAAGTAAGTATATGTAGTGCTAACTGAATTTATACTGCAATTCTCCTACCCTTCTGGCTGAGGTAATAGCCACCAAAAATATATTTTTTTGTTTTTATTTAAACTTTCACTGGATCAATAGGGGTAAAACGAAGTTCTATAGTTTACCCGTTTGCCTTCCCTTCTCCCATCACTTGGTTGAAGTTACTTAGTTCATACGGTTGAAAAAAAGACACATGTCCATGATGTTCAACCAAGGGATGGGAAAAGGGAAGGGAAAAATTTCTACACATAGGAGCTAATATTTTTTAGTTCTAAGAAATTATCTAAGCCTTTTTTAAAGCCATCTACTGTCCCTGCTGTGACCAGCTCCTGCGGTAGGCTATTCCATAGATTCACAGTTCTCACAGTAAAGAAGGCTTGTCGCCTCTGCAGGTTGAACCTTTTTTTCTCCAGACGGAGGGGGTTTTACATGGAACAGGATTTCACCATATTCTTTTTATGGGCCATTCATATATTTATATAAGTTTATCATGTCGCCCCAGCTGCCCCTCCCCCACTGCCCTTAGTTGTCTCTTTTCAAGGCTAGGTTTAATTCTTTTAATCTTTTTTCATAACTCATGCCCCTTATTAGCTTCGTTGCTCTTCTTTGTATTTTTTCCAACTCCAGGGCATCCTTTCTATGAACTGGAGCCCAGAACTGAACTGCATATTCTAGATGAAGCCTCACTAATGCTTTGTAAAGTGGTAATATTACATCCCTGTCCTGCGAGTCCATGCCTCTTTTAATACACGACAATATCTTACTGGCCTTTGGAGCAGCTGATTGACATTGCGTGCTGTTATTTAGTTTAGGATTTACATGTACACCTAGATCCTTCTCAACAAGTGACTCCCCCAGTATAGCTCCCCCTAGGACATAGAATGCATGCAGATTGTTGGTACCCAGATGCATAACTTTACATTTATCTATGTTAGACCTCATTTGCCAAGTGGACGCCCAAACACTTCGTGTGTCCAAATCAGCTTGCAATTTATGAACATCTTCCATAGACTGAACATTACCACATAGCTTGGCGTCACCTGCAAAAATAGAAATAGTGCTATTAATCCCATCCTCTATATCATAAATAAATAAGTTGAATAATAGTGGTCCCAGCACTGAACCCTGGGGTACACCACTTATAACCAGGGACCATTCAGAGTAGGAATCATTTACCACAACTCTCTGGATACGGTCCTTGAGCCAATTACAAACGATACTTTCTAAATCTATAGTCCTTAATTTACCCATTAGACGTCTATGAGGGACAGTGTCAAATGCCTTTGCAAAGTCCAAAAACACTATATCCACAGTAGCCCCTTTGTCTAGGCTTCTGCTCACCTCTTCATAAAAACAATCAAGTTGTTTTGACAACTTCTGTCCTTCATAAAACCCTGCTGGCTGTCACTTATAATACTATTTTTTTGTCACATAATCCTGTATATAGTCCCTGAAACATTTTCCCCACAATGGATGTTAAGCTTACTGGTCCAGAATTACCCGGGGAAGACCTAGAGCCCTTTTTGAAAATAGGCACCACATTTGACCTGCGCTAGTCCCTTGGAACTATACCAGTCACTAGAGAATCTCTAAATATTATGAAGATGGGGACAGAAATAACTGAACTAAGCTCTTTAAGAACTCTAGGGTGTAACCGAGGGGTCTCAAGCACGTGGCCCCTGGGTCTGTCATCTGCGGCCCGTGGGACACAGAGCCGCTAGTATAGGCTCTGCTCAGGTACTCTAATTCCCTGACATCTCTGTCCACATATGAACAGCGATGTCTGGGGCTTCCCCAGAGCCGGAGTCCCGTGCAGAGCGCTAGTACAGGCTCTGCTCCGGGACTCTGTGGAATTCCCTGACATCGCTGTCCATATATGGACAGTGTGTCAGGGTCTTCCCCGGAGCGGAGTCCCGGGCAGAGCGCTAGTAAAGGCTCTGCTCCGGGACTCTGTGGAATTCCCTGACATCGCTGTCCATATATGGACAGTGTGTCAGGGTCTTCCCCAGAGCGGAGACCCGGGCAGAGCGCTAGTATCGGCTCTGCTCTGGGAAAGCCTCGGACATCGCTGTCCATACATTGACAATGATGTCAGGGGCTTTCCCAGAGCAGGAGTCCCAGTGATGTCAGGAGCACAGCTGGAGTCCCAGGAAGAGCCTACTAGCGCTCTGCCCGGGACTCCAGCTCTGGGGTTGCCCCAGACATCTCTGTCCATATAGTGATGTCAGGAGCAGAGCTTGAATCCCAGGCTCTGCTCCGGGACTCCAGCTCTGGGCAAGCCCCTGACATCACTGTGGCAGCATCTACAGAGGGCACTGTGGCAGCATCTACGGAGGGCACTGTGGCAGCATCTACAGCGGGCACTGTGGCAGCATCTACAGAGAGCACTGGCATTATCTAGGGGTGTGTTGCATTATCTACAGAGGACACTGGCATTATCTACAGAGGGCACTGGCATTATCTAGGGGTGTGTTGCATTATCTACAGAGGACACTGGCAGCATCTACAGAGGGCACTGTGGCAGCATCTACAGAGGGCACTGTGGCAGCATCTACAGAGGGCACTGTGGCAGCATCTACAGAGGGCACTGTGGCAGCATCTACAGAGGGCACTGTGGCAGCATCTACAGAGGGCACTGTGGCAGCATTTACAGAGGGCACTGTGGCAGCATCTACAGAGGGCACTGTGGCAGCATCTACAGTGGGCTCTGGCAGCATCTACAGTGGGCTCTGTGGCAGCATCTACAGGGGGCACTGTGGCAGCATCTACAGGGGGCACTGGCAGCATCTACAGGGGGCACTGTGGCAGCATCTACAGGGGGCACTGTGGCAGCATTTACAGAGGACATTGGCATTATCTAGAGGTGTGTTGCAATATCTACAGAGGACATTGTGGCATTATCTACAGAGGACACTGTGGCATTATCTACAGAGGGCACTGTGGCATTATCTACAGGGGGTTTGTTGCATTATCTACAGGGGGCGCCGTGGCAGCATCTACAGGGGGCGCCGTGGCAGCATCTACAGGGGGCGCCGCGGCAGCATCTACAGGGGGCGCCGCGGCAGCAACTACAGGGGGCGCCGCGGCAGCAGCCACAGGGGGCGCCACGGCAGCATCTATAGGGGGCGCTGCGGCAGCAGCCACAGGGGGCGCTGCGGCAGCAGCCACAGAGGGCACTTGACACATGTCTGCCAAACGCTGCCAACTGAGCCTCCGGCCTGCATTTAGCGACACTTAAACTGGAAAACTGGATTGTTGAAATAAGCACATGGAGAAATATCTCAAATATTAAACATAGCGGTATTATTATAGTAATGTAGTATTATTATTATAGTAATATAGTGTTATAGTAGTTCAAATAACTAATTGATTAACAATAATTTTGGATTGTATTAAATTTTAAAGTAATGCGGCCCGTCAACTTCCCATTTTTTCTATATGTGGCTCACTTACCCGGCGGAGTTTGAGACCCCTGGTGTAACCCATCTGGTCCCGGGACCTTGTGTACATTTATTTTATTTAACTTGGCTTGGACCAGATCTACATTCATCCAATTCAGTATATCATCTGATATATTAACAGCACTGGCACCGGCTACATCAGCTGCTCTTTCTTCTGTTGTATATACAGAGCTAAAGAACCCATTTAGTAACTCTGCCTTCTCTTGATCCCCTGTGATCAACTCCCCATTACCATTATCTAGGGGTCCTACATGTTCAGACCTGGGCTTTTTTGCATTTATATACTTGAAGAATTTTTTGGGATTTGTTTTACTATCCTTGGCCACTATTTTTGCTGATTTTATTATCTTTTTACAGATTTTATTAAGCTCTTTATTATTTACAAAGTCTACAGCTGTACCCTCAGATATGTATTTTTCAAATGCTCTATTTTTGTCATGTATTGCCCCTTTCACAGAAGGTGTAAGCCATGTGGGGTTTGATTTTAGTCGTTTATACTTGTTACCTATAGGAATAAATTTTGCACTATAATTACCCAAAGTAGATTTGAAAATCTCCCATTTATCATTTGTACCATTATTTGACATTAGTTCTTCCCAGTCCATATCCTGAATTGCCGCCCTCATCCTGGAGAAATTGGCCTTCTTAAAATTAAGTGTTTTTGCCCTCCCACCCTGTGTTTGTTTTTTACAGTATAGGTAAAATATAACTATATTCTGATCACTGTTACCGAGGTTTTCACGAACATTGACATTCCCAACAAACTCTGCATTATTAAAAAATCACCAGATCCAGCAGAGCTTCACCTCTAGTCGGATCTTCCACAAACTGGCCCATAAAATTTTACTGCAACAGGTTGAGGAAATGGCTCCCCTTTGCAGTTGAAGCCGAACCATGACACCAATTAATATCCCGGAAATTAAAATCTCCCATTATCACTACAGTAAAATTTGATGGATATACTGTATTGTCATATTTCAACCACACTAACTATATGTAACCACGTAATACTAACATCTTGGAGGATAGGGTTGTGATCAAACCTGATCCAGCCCCCCCCCCCCTAAAGTGGCCTCTAGATTTCATTGTTCTCAGGAAATGGTTTTGCCTAGATGACAGGAGATACCTTCTTATATATATTGACATTACTAGAGTGGAGAAAGACTAAATCTTCGTCCAGTTCCAGGAGCCTAATAAAGGCAAGGGTGCCAGTAAATGTGCTATTGTATGGCCTATGAGTCAGCTCCTTTGGGGTTTAGGACTTATTCTTCGGTGGGTGCCATCTGTAAAGCAGCTACATCTACTTTAGGCACTAAAGGTTGGATCTGGTATCTCTCTCTGACCTTTCCTTTGGGAGAAAACTCTTACAAGCAGGAATCCCTCCCTAGGGATGTCTTCTGTTAACTTTCCTAGTTCGGTCATGGGTGATGGCAAAATGATAATCGCACTCAGCGGTAATTTTAGTTTCTGGAACCCAAGACAGCACACTTATTATATATTTATTCTATATGTAAACTGTAAAATGATGATCAAAGGGGAATTTACAGTCATTTTGGTCGTTTCTCATTTACTGAAAATATTTAATTGCATAGACACCAACATGAGCCCATTTGCCCCCTGACATCTATTCTACAGAGCAAATAGGAGACTGGGCAGTGTCTTTACTATCAGGACTTGATGTATCAGGAATCTTATCGGAGCAGAGTTCAGATTTCACCTCATCTGTCCATCCCTTCTCCACGGCACTCATAGGTGTAGATGGGTCCTGGTGGTTCTCTGCTTTCTCCAGGGTTGACTGGTCCACTGTGACTGCATCGATGTTATCTTGACTGATTCTTTCCACGCCATTACCAATCTTTTTAGCTTTATCTACAGTAATATGTTCATCGTCTCTGGGTGTTAGAATCTTTTCCATCATCTCAATAACTTCTTGCTCATCTTCAGACTCTTCAAAGGTGCTGTTTTGAAAAAAGATCAATACTCATGAAACAGAACTGAATGAGATCTTTACAAGTAACTAAAGATTTTATCTCACACATGGGCATACAAACGATACAGGTCGGACCATGCGGCTGTTATGAGGCCCCTGGAGCGATGGAGCCCAGCCCTGGTTGGTCTACTCCCTTTTGCAACTAGGTGGCGCTAACCTGTCAGGAAGTGATCTTTATGGCTAGTATATCAGGGAGTTAAATTATCGGTAATTCATATATATTCTGTGAACGGGTGAAACAAGGGCTATTACAATGTGCTGATAGACACATCAACAGTGTCTGCTTCCTCCATTCACAGAATACAGAATATAAATAGCACCTGTATTCTGCGGATGGCATTAGGGAATCTGAAATCACAGGAGCTTCTCTTCTTTATTGCCTAAACAGCTTGTAAAGTGTGTTTCAGGTAATAAATATTAGGGGGTTACCCATAAGGCAGTTCCCTAACATAGGACATAATGTTCTATATATATTTTTTCCCAAGTATTTAAAGATCACGTTTCAATATTACCTAAATTTTTATAGTTGACATATGTGATAATCCTGTATTTTAATTCAACACTATATAACTTTTAGGAAAGGAAGCGGTCACTTTAAAAAGCAGTGTTACCTGCGATTTCCAGCTAGACAAACTTGCCGTGTTATTTTTATGCCCTTTGTTTGCAGATTTTTTTGTTGACATTTGTTATATGCCAAAATTGAACCTGCAATGTGATCTTTTTTTTTTTTTTTTTTTTTTTTTAATGAATTGTGGATTTTTCCTCATTCACTTGTTTGGTTTAGCATTTTTGTTTAGAGGTTGATATATTAAATGGTCCGCAGTATTGTTGTATTGCACAGTTTTGTGTTGTGCTCCTGTTACACCTACGTGTCGTCATCGTCAGATCTTGGCTCAAATCGTTCTTCATCCAAATCGTCAGATGTCATGTCTGTCTCTGGTTCCTTTGTGGCTGGAGGCCATTGCTTCAGTGATTCATCTAAACACAATATTTAAAATATTTTATTTAGTAATATTATAGCAACTTTATAATCTTGTGAGATGAGATGATAAACTTATCCATCACCGTTCCACACTTTTCAATTACCGTAAATCCTATATTTTCATTTTATCGAGATATATTCTTCAAAAGTACTAATAATAAGTTTACACACATTGGAAGTCCAGATGTGCACTGAGGAAACCATCACGGCCTGCCAGAACAGAATGAGGGTAGGGCAGAAATGAGGGTTTAAAGGTAAAATGAGCAAAAGGGAGGCAGCGGTAAACAGAGCCTGGAGGATGGTGCAAAAAGGGAAAGTTGTTGGTTCAGAGGAGAGGGTTCTGCTTACAGTACATATATACTATACATAGTACAGTATATGTAATTGGTCAACCTCTCATATGAGTCAAGGAGAGCAGTGACCATCACTAAGCTAATTGTGAAGCCATACAATAAAAGCACATATGTGGGGTCGCCAGGCCAGTTATCTTTGTGGGCTTGTATGAAGCACAAAGCTTTTCCACCATCTCCCTAGTACTGTATGTCCAGGTTTAGAACACACACATTGAACTGCTGCTATTTACCTTGGAGGTTTTCCCCAGGTAGAATGGAGTCGTCCATATCTGCTGCTTCCAAAGCTCTCATCAGGGTTTTTGGTGCCTCATCTCTCCAATGCTTCCGGTTTCCTGATGGATCATCACCTTCTTTATTGAAATAGGCCAGAAAAGGGTCAATTTGTATAGACGGGAGTAAGGACTATACTGGACACATACATTAAAAGGCAGCGAACCATCACAAAAAGCTAGAAATATATTTTTGAATACATGAGTAGTACAATTTGATCAATTTATAATTAATGGACCCAATTTTCCATAAGCCTAATAGATAGTAGAGTTGCCTTATTTGCATGTGATTGGCTAAAAAGTAAAGAGCTTGGTGGTTTAAGTGGCTTGTGAACTAAGTGGAGTTCTAAAACCGGATTGTGTTGCTGTACTTCTGTATTGTGTTGCTGTATTTCTGTGTTTGTGAATCTGTTTTGATTGCTAGCAAATAGAAGATAGCAAAAACTCACACAATTTAAAAAAAAAATTTGTAAATTTTTTTTTTTTTTTTTCCCCTTGCAGATTCGTTCCAGCTGAGCAGCTGACGAGGGGGAAGGGGTTAACTGGACACAGGTAGTATAAATTAGTCAGCAGACCTCATTTTGAGCTTGCTCTTTCTGAGCTCGGTGGTTTAAGTGGCTTGTGAACTAAGTGGAGTTCTAAAACCGGAGTTGAAAAGAGGAGTTGAAGCCCCAGTAAGTACTCTTCTTTTTCTTTGACAATTGTTCGCTGTTTTGGTGTAACTTGGATAATGGATAGCAAGATTGGAGGTTTTCTTCAGTGCACAGTTTGTCATATGTATACACGACTGGAGCCGGAGTTCCAGGGTGAATATCTCTGTGGCAGATGTGAGCATGTTGTTCACCTGGCAGCTCGCATTAGAGATCTGGAGGCGCAAAATGCAACACTGAGGAGGATAGACAATTTTGAGCGGAGCTTGCTGCTCACAGAGCATGCAGTTAGTGGGTTAGAACTGGAGGGTGAAGACATGGGTGAGCAGGATCAGGTAAGTAGCTGGGTTAATGTAGTTAGGGGAAGTAGAAAGGGGTCAAAGACAAGGAAGGCCGATCCGGTTTCTGGCATTCCAAGCAAAATTGCCAGGTTGGGTGATGATGCGAGGGTGTCAGTCTCAGAAAAGGCAGCCCTAGTGGATACTGATCTCCCTAACAGCCGGGAGAACAGCCCAGCTAGTAGTCGGCGGGATGGTAATGCAGGTAAGCCAAGACAATTGATAGTTGTAGGGGATTCTATAATCAGGAAGACGGATAGAATAATTTGTCGCCAAGACCGCCTCAACCGAATGGTTTGCTGTCTCCCTGGTGCCAGGGTTCGGCATGTGGTGGAACGGGTGGACAAATTGCTGGGAGGGGCTGGTGATGATCCAGCTGTCGTGGTCCATGTCTGTACCAACGACAGAATAAATGGTAGGTGGAGGAGCCTTAAGAATAATTTTAAAGAACTAGGCTACAAGCTGAAGGGAAGGACCTCCAAGGTTGTATTCTCAGGAATACTGCCTGTGCCATGCGCATCACAGGAAAGACAGCGGGAGCTTAGGGAGTTAAATGCATGGCTGAAGTCTTGGTGTAGAGGAGAAGGATTTGGGTTCCTAGAGCACTGGGCTGACTTTTCATTGGGGTACAAACTGTATTCTGCAGATGATTTGCACCTAAATGGAAGGGGGTCCGCTGTGCTGGGGGAGAGAATTCTAGCTGGGGTGGCAGAGTATTTAAACTAGGGCTGAGGAGGGAGGTCAATGTAGAAAAAAAAGGGGTAGCCAGGTTAGAGAGGGGTCAGACTATATTGGTGGGGGGAGAAACAGAATGTGGGGAGAGGACTAGACAACAAGATAAGGAGATCCTTTCGTTACAAAACATCAGTGTAAATAAAAAGGACCGATTAATGTCAAATCACATTTCTGATAATAAAAGTGAAAAACTGACAGGCAAGTTAAAGTGTATGTTCACAAATGCCAGAAGTCTAGCAAGCAAAATGGGGGAGCTGGAGGCCTTGATACTGGAAGAAAATATAGATATAGTTGGTGTTGCTGAAACATGGCTGGACTCTTCACATGACTGGGCTGTAAATCTACTGGGTTTTACACTTTTTCGTAAAGACAGGACAAATAGGAAAGGTGGTGGTGTATGTCTGTATGTGAGAAGTGATATGAAGGCGAGTGTGAAAGAGACAATAGTGGGTGAAGACTGTGAGGAGGTTGAAACCTTGTGGGTGGAACTAGAAAGGGAGGTAAACACTGAAAAAATTACTTTTGGTGTAATCTATAGACCCCCCAATATAACTGAGGAGATGGAAGGTCAGATATATAAACAGATGGAGCGGGCTGCACAGGCGGGTACTGTAGTGATAATGGGAGATTTTAATTTCCGGGATATTAATTGGTGTCATGGTTCGGCTTCAACTGCAAAGGGGAGACATTTCCTCAACCTGTTGCAGGAAAATTTTATGGGCCAGTTTGTGGAAGACCCGACTAGAGGTGAAGCTCTGTTGGATCTGGTCATTTCTAATAATGCAGATCTTGTTGGGAATGTCAATGTTCGTGAAAACCTCGGTAACAGTGATCATAATATAGTTACATTTTACCTATACTGTAAAAAACAAACGCAGGCTGGGAGGGCAAAAACATTTAATTTTAAGAAAGCCAATTTCCCCAGGATGATGGCTGCAATTTAGGATATGGACTGGGAAGAACTAATGTCAAATAATGGAACAAATGATAAATGGGAGATTTTCAAATCTACTTTGAGTTATTATAGTGCAAAATTTATTCCTACAGGTAATAAGTATAAACGACTCAAATTAAACCCCACATGGCTTACACCTTCTGTGAAAGGGGCAATACATGACAAAAAAAGGGCATTTAAAAAATACAAATCTGAGGGTACAGCTGTAGCCTTTGTAAAATATAAAGAGCTTAATAAAATCTGTAAAAATGTAATAAAATTAGCAAAAATACAAAATGAAAGGCAGGTGGCCAAGGATAGTAAAACAAATCCTAAAAAATTCTTCAAGCATATAAATGCAAAAAAGCCAAGGTCTGAACATGTAGGACCCCTAGATAATGGTAATGGGGAGTTGGTCACAGGGGATCAAGAGAAGGCAGAGTTACTAAATGGGTTCTTTAGCTCTGTATATACAACAGAAGAAAGAGCAGCTGATGTAGCCGGTGCCAGTGCTGTTAATATATCAGTTGATATACTGAATTGGATGAATGTAGATATGGTCCAAGCTAAATTAAATAAAATAAATGTGCACAAGGCCCCGGGACCAGATGGGTTACACCCTAGAATTCTTAAAGAGCTTAGTTCAGTTATTTCTGTCCCCCTTTTCATAATATTCAGAGAATCTCTAGTGACTGGTATAGTGCCAAGGGACTGGCGCAGGGCAAATGTGGTGCCTATTTTCAAAAAGGGCTCTAGGTCTTCCCCGGGTAATTATAGACCAGTAAGCTTAACATCCATCGTGGGGAAAATGTTTGAGGGGCTATTGAGGGACTATATACAGGATTATGTGACAATAAATAGCATTATAAGTGACAGCCAGCACGGTTTTACTAAGGACAGAAGTTGTCAAACTAACCTAATCTGTTTTTATGAAGAGGTGAGCAGAAGTCTAGACAGAGGGGCCGCTGTGGATTTAGTGTTTTTGGACTTTGCAAAGGCATTTGACACTGTCCCCCATAGACGCCTAATGGGTAAATTAAGGACTATAGGTTTAGAAAATATAGTTTGTAATTGGATTGAGAATTGGCTCAAGGACCGTATCCAGAGGGTTGTGGTCAATGATTCCTTCTCTGAATGGTCCCCGGTTATAAGTGGTGTACCCCAGGGTTCAGTGCTGGGACCACTATTATTCAACTTATTTATTAATGATATAGAGGAAGGGATTAATAGCACTATTTCTATTTTTGCAGATGACACCAAGCTATGTAATATAGTTCAGACTATGGAAGATGTTCATGAATTACAGGCAGATTTAAACAAACTAAGTGTTTGGGCGTCCACTTGGCAAATGAAGTTTAATGTAGATAAATGTAAAGTTATGCATCTTGGTACCAACAACCTGCATGCATCATATGTCCTAGGGGGCGCTACACTGGCGGATTCACTTGTTGAGAAGGATCTGGGTGTACTTGTAAATCATAAACTCAATAACAGCATGCAGTGTCAATCAGCTGCTTCAAAGGCCAGCAGGATATTGTCGTGTATTAAAAGAGGCATGGACTCGCGGGACAGGGATGTAATAATGCCACTTTACAAAGCATTAGTGAGGCCTCATCTAGAATATGCAGTTCAGTTCTGGGCTCCAGTTCATAGAAAGGATGCCCTGGAGTTGGAAAAAATACAAAGAAGAGCAACGAAGCTAATTAGGGGCATGGAGAATTTAAGTTATGAGGAAAGATTGAAAGAATTAAACCTATTTAGCCTTGAAAAAAGAAGACTAAGGGGGGACATGATTAACTTATATAAATATATTAATGGCACATACAAAAAATATGGTGAAATCCTGTTCCTTGTAAAACCCCCTCAAAAAACAAGGGGGCACTCCCTCCGTCTGGAGAAAAAAAGGTTCAAGCTGCAGAGGCGACAAGGCTTCTTTACAGTGAGAACTGTGAATTTATGGAATAGCCTACCGCAGGAGCTGGTCACAGCAGGGACAGTAGATGGCTTTAAAAAAGGGTTAGATAATTTCCTAGAACAAAAAAGTATTAGCTCCTATGTGTAGAAATTTTTCCTTCCCTTTTCCCTTCCCTTGGTTGAACTTGATGGACATGTGTCTTTTTTCAGCCGTACTAACTAACTATGTAACAAGACGCTTCCCTGCTGGGGGCTCTTGTAAAAAGATTTCTGGGCACTGATCTGCCCTATAGACCAACATAAAAAATAGAAACTATTTAGTATTGTTTAAATGACCTCTTTATTTTATAGGGGAGATAATAGTAGGACGTCCTTATTAAATGCCATGTAAGGCTGGCCATACACATTAGATAGCGGTCGACAGAACAAATGTTCGGCCGACAGTTATTCCTCCCGATCCCCCCTATACACATGCATGCTTGACTTAGCATGTATTCTGAATGAGGAGAGTGGGAAGGAATAAGCCGCTGCCAGACTCCTCTGGTTTATCCCCCCTGAGAACAAAAGGATCATGCATGTTGAAATCCAACTGCCCGATCCTTCTCTCCCCCCGACATCTGCGGAGAGTCGGGAGGCCCCGATACACATTGGATGGTTAGCAGGTTTGGCCGACATTAATGTGTACAGTATGGCCACCTTAAGAGTAGGAACATTATTCTGTTACCAGCCCTCCTACACCTTGATCCTGTGCAGGTGGCATTTGTAAACGTGGTATCTTGTAATCAACTAGATGCATTTGCACTCCGCAAAGGGGCATATTTATAACTTTGTGTGTGAAAGGAACGATATTAATTTACAGAAGACAAGTTTGAAAACACTTAAGACAGTGACCTATACCATTACCTGCCGTGGAAGGGGTGCAGAAATCCTCATCCCACTCGGTGTCCGCCATAGTATTACACTCAGATGTGATGCCAACAGCTCTTAGATTACCAAGAAGAGTCTGAGGCTCTATGGGAGTCCAATGTTTTCGGTTCTTCCTTTGTCTATAATCCAGCTCTCCATCTAATAGGACATAATACAAGTAATTGTATAAAGTGTGTCCCATTTATATTATTGACCAAGGACCATACAAAGACCATCAGAACTATATTTCATGTATAAAAGAACGGGATGGAGACTGCTGCACCAACAAACACAGCATTATCTATAATATTACACAGACCCCAAATAGTAGCGGAGCTTTCCTGCAGGGTTACCCCTTAGCACATCCTTATTGTTAGAAATTGGTTCAGAGTGCACTAGACCAGAGGAGGTGCACGAATAGGGTCCCAACCCAAATCGTATTTGAAGAAGTATTCGGCACACAAAATGTAGGTTTTAACCCCTTAAGGACGCAGCCTAGTTTTGGCCTTAAGGCTCAGAGCCCATTTTTCAAATCTGACATATTTCACTTTATGTGGTAATAACGTCGGAATGCTTAAACCTACCCAAGCGATTCTGAGATTGTTTTCTCGTGACACATTGGGCTTCATGTTCGTGGTAAAATTTGGTCGATATATTCAGTGTTTATTGGTGAAAAATTGCAAAATTTAGAGAAAATTTTGAAAAAATTGCATTTTTCAGAATTTAAATGCATCTGCTTGTAAAACAGACGGTTATACCACCCAAAATAGTTACTAGTTCACATTTCCCATATGTCTACTTTAGATTGGCATCGTTTTTTGAACATTCTTTTATTTTTCTTGGACGTTACAAGGCTTAGAACATAAACAGCAATTTCTCATATTTTTAAGAAAATTTCAAAAGCCTTTTTTTTAAGGTACCTCTTGAGTTCTGAAGTGGCTTTGTGGGGCCTATGTATTAGAAACCCTGATAAAACACCCCATTTTAAAAACTAGACCCCTCAAAGTATTCAAAACAGCAGTTATAAAGTTTTTTAACTCTTCAGGCATTTCACAGGAATTAAAGCAAAGTGGAGGTGAAATTTGCAAATTTCATTTTTCTTGCTGAATTTCAATTTTATTCATTTTTTTTTCTGTAACAAAGAAGGTTTTACCTGAGAAACACTACTATATATGTATTGTCCAGATTCTGCCGTTTTTAGAAATGTCCCACATGTGGCCCTACTGCGCTCGTGGACTAAAAGACAAGCCCTAGAAGCGAAGAAGCACCTAGTGCATTTTGAGTCCTCTTTTTTATTAGAATATATTTTAGGCAGCATGCCAGGTTTGAAGAGGTGTTGAGGTGTCAAAACAGTAGGAATCCCCCAATAGTGACCCCATTTTGTAAACTACACCCCTCAAGGAATTCATTTAGGGTTGTTGTTACCATTTTGACCGCACATTTTTTTCACAGCACGTATTTGAATTGGGCTCTGAAATGAAAAAAATGTCATTTTTTGCAATAAAATGTCATTTGTGATCAAAATTTCTTATTTTCACAGGGAACAAAATACCCCATTTTGTTGCCCAATTTGTCCTTAGTGTGGCAGTACCCCATTTGTGGTGATAAACTGCCGTTTGGGCCCATGGGAGGGCTCAGAAGGAAAGGAGCGCTATATGTTTGTTGGAGTCCAGATTTTGTTGGATTGGTTTTCGGGTGCCATGTCGCATTTGCAGAGCCTCAGAGGTATCAAAGCAATGGAAACCCACCAAAAGTGACCCCATTTTGGAAACTACACCCCTCAAGGAATTCATTTATGGTTGTTGTTAGCATTTTGACCGCACAGTTTTTTCACAGCACCTATTTCAATTGGGCTGTGACATTAAAAAAATGTCATTTTTTCCAATAAGATGTAATTTTTTACCTAAATTTCTTATTTTCACAGGGAACAAAATACTCAATTTTGTTGCCCAATTTCTCCTGAGTGCATCAATACCCCATTTGTGGCAATAAACTGCCGTTTGGGCCCATGGGAGGCCTCAGAAGGGAAGGAGCGCTGTGTGTTCTTTGGAGTACAGATTTTGCTGGTTTGGTTTTCGTGTGCCATGTCGCATTTGCAGAGCCCCAGAGGTATCAAAGCAATGGAAACCCACCAGAAGTGACCCCATTTTGGAAACTACACCCCTCAAGGAATTCATTTATTGGTAATGTGACCATTTAGACCCCATAGTTTCTTCACAGAACTTATTTGAATTGGGCTGGGAATTTAAAAAATATATATTTTTTCCAATAATATGTCATTTTAGCTCAAAAATTCTTATTTTCACAAGAAATAAAATACTCAATTTTGTTGCCCAATTTGTCCTGAGTGCGGCAATACCCCATTTGTGGTGATAAACTGCCGTTTGGGCCCATGGGAGGGCTCAGAAGGGAAGGAGCGCTGTGTGTTCTTTGGAGTACAGATTTTGTTGGATTGGTTTTCGGGTGCCATGTCACATTTGCAGAGCCCCAGAGGTATCAAAGCAATGGAAACCCACCAGAAGTGACCCCATTTTGGAAACTACACCCCTCAAGGAATTCATTTATGGGTAATGTGACCATTTAGACCCCATAGTTTCTTCACAGAACTTATTTGAATTGGGCTGGGAATGAAAACAAAATTATTTTTGTCAAATAATATGTAGTTTTGGCTGAAAATTTCTTATTTTCACAAGAAACAAAATACCCCATTCTGTTGCACAATTTTTTCTGAGTGCCGCAATACCCCATTTGTTGTGATAAACTGCCGTTTGGGCCCATGGGAGGGCTCAGAAGGAAAGGACCACCATTTGGCCTACTCGGGATTTTCTAGTGCGAAGTCATGTATGCAGAAGCCCCTGAGGTACCAGTACAGTTGAAACCCGCAAGAAGTGACCCCGTTTTAAAAACTACACCCTTAAGGCATTCATCTAGAGGTGTAGTGACCATTTTGACCGGAGACCTACACCCCATAAACTGTAATGTGGGTTCTCCCGGGTATGGCAATACCCTACATGTGGCTGTTATCAGCTGCCTGGACACACAGCAGGGCCCAGAGGGGAAAGATGAGGGGGATAAGCTGTGCGGAGTGCATCAGGGTAAGTAAAATTGGGGTAAATTATAAACCAAGGGATGTATGATAAATTTTAAAACACTTTCATACAGAGCTCTGGTTATTCGGGACACGTGTCACATTGATATATTGTGTCCTCCCTTATCCCCCTCTTATAGCAGACTTTGCACCTCTTTTGACTTTTTCCCTTCTTGCCAGTTTGGGGAACTTCCCCTGGAAAGTGTTGCCCTGGTACGATGCGTGTGGGCTCGCTTCCAGAAGTACTGGGTGCCCCCCCTTCTTGGTCCCTAAAGATTAGGTTCTTGATAATCACCTCTTGAAATTCCAGGAAAGTTCCCGTCTGGCCTGCACATCGACGTAGCACGTACGCATTGTACAAAGCCATCTGTATGATGTGCCCGGCCAGCTTCTTATACCACACCGCATGGCGCTGTAGGGCTTCAGGGCTTGATCTTACAAGTCCATCACTCCCATGTACCTATTGTAGTCCAGGATGCAGTCTGGTTTGGGGGTGGCCTTTCCTTCATATATCCTAAACCTGTAGGTATACCCTGATGCACTCTCACAGCTTATACATCTTCACGCCATACCTTGCCCTCTTACCCGGCAGGTACTCGCGGAATTGAACCCTCCCTTTAAAATGTACCAGGGACTCATCAATAGAAATACACTTCTCGGGGGTGTATGCTTGGGAAAACCGGGCACTGGAACGGTCTAATAGGGGTCTCCGTTTAGACAAACGGTCAAAACTGGGGTAATCTCGGGGTGGGCACGGCTCATTATCAGTATAATGTAAGAAGCGAAGTATTGCCTCATTTATTAATTTTTTTAGGTTCCAGTTCAGTTCTGAAGTTGCTTTGAGGGGCCCATATATTAGAAACTCCTATCAAATACCCCATTTTAGAAACTAGACCCCTCAAAGTATTCACAACAGCATGTAGAAAGTTTATGAACCCTTTAGGTGTTTCACAAAAATTTAGAGCAAAGTAGGAGGTGAAATTTACATTTTTTTTTTGTCAGAAAATCCTCTTTATACCATTTTTTTTATAACACAAAAGGATTTATCAGAGAAACGCAACTCAATACTTAATGCCCAGATTCTGCAGTTTAGAGAAATATCCCACATGTGGCCCTTGGGCGGTAATGGACTGAAGCACCGGCCTCCGAAGCAAAGGAGCACCCAGTGGATTTTGAGGCCTCTTTTTTATTAGGCACTATGTCCGGTTTGAAGAGGTCTTGTGGTGCCAAAACATTGGGAACCCCCCAAAAGTGACCCCAATTTGGAAACTAGACCCCTTGAGGAATCCATTGTAGTTTTCTTGGGGTGCATGCGGCTTTTTGATCAGTTTTTATTCTATTTTTAGTTGGCGTGGTGACTAAAAAACAGCAATTCTACTATTGTTTTTGTATACTTTTTTTTTTACAGCGTTCACCGTGCGCTATAAATGATATATTCACTTTATTCTGCGGGGCGATACGATTACGGCGATACCAGATGTTTATAGGTTTTTTTTATGTCTTATGGCGTTTGCACAATAAAATAAGTTTTGTAAACAATCATTCACTTTTTGTGTTACCTTATTCTAAGAGCCAGAACGTTTTTATTTTTCAATCAATAAAGCCGTGCGAGGACTTATTTTTTGCGTAACGAACTGTAGTTTCGATCAGTACCATTTTTAGGTACATGCGACTTTTTGATCTCTTTTTATTCCATTGTTTGGGAGGTGAAGTGACCAAAGAATTGTGATTGTGGTTCGGTTTATTATTATTTTATTTTACGGCGTTCACCGTGCGGGATAAATAATGAAATATTTTTGTAGTTCAGGCCGTTACGGACGCGGCAATACCAATTATGTATAGTTTATTTGTTTGTTTATATATTTTTATTAATAATAAAGGACTGATAAGGGAAAAGGGGGGATTTTTACTTTTATTACTTTTAAATCTTTTATTTTCTTATTTTTACACATCTTTTTTTAACTTTTTTTTCACTTTATTACTTTGTCCCACTAGGGGACATGAGGGCAGGAGGCTCTGATCGCTATTCTAATACACTGCACTACATGCGTAGTGCAGTGTATTAGAACTGTCAGCTACTCACTGACAGCAAGCATAGTGGGTCCTGACGTTGTCAGGACCCACTAGGCTTCCGTCTATGGCATAGCCGGACGCCATTGTTTGGTGTCCGGTTGCCATAGTCACCATCGCCGGCCGCTATCGCGTAGCAGGCCGGCGATGGCAGCTTAACCCCTAAAAAGCCGCGATCTCTATAGAACGCGGCTTTTAAGGGGTTAATCAGCGGGGACACAGCGATCGGTCCCCGCTGTAGGAGCTGTGACAGCTGCTGAACAAGACAGCAGCGTCACAGCTCCTGTATGTGTCGGGAGGACGGCCGAAACGGCCGTTACTCCCGAGACGTACTATTACGGCATGGAGCGCGAACGATACAGCTGCCATGACGTAGTACGTCAAGGAGCGGGAAGGGGTTAAATTCTTTGAATTTATTGTATTAGATGCCAGGGGTTTGGTGCGTGCAACGTTTCGGTCAAGGGACCTTCGTCAGGCACTTGTTCCCACTGGTCACTGGTGTATCCAGATGTTAGGCGCTGTTATCAGTATGGCGGACTTCCACTTATTTTTGGCGCCAAAACTTTGCACGCACCAAACCCCTGGCATCTAATACAATAAATTCAAAGAATTTAAAACCTACATTTTGTGTGCCAAATACATCCTTATTGTGTTCATAAGAAATCCAGTCCTGGCTTGTAATAGCAATAAAAGGGGGGGGGGGGGATTGTGAGAAATATCCATTAAAGGGATATTCCTATCATAGACTGTTATGGCATACCGCTAGGATATGCCAAAAAACATTTTGATTGGTGGGGCCCAACCTCACTGGGCCCCCTACTGATGCACAACATGAAGTAAATCACTGTCCCTTCGGCACTTCTCCTGCACAGTTGCGCTTGCGAACACCCAATGTGCAGGGAACTGCAACACAGTTGCAAATCCATTTAAGTGAAAATCTGTGAAGGAGCCCATAGCGCTTAACTAGCATCGTGCCCCCTCCATTCTGAGGATTGTGAGGGTCACAGTAGCCAGACCCCCAACAATGTGGAAGTGTTGCCATTACCTATACGATCTATTCTTTACTGCTGTGAAGATATGTTTTAGCATTATATGTTGTTCATATTTAACTACATATCTATTATTGTAGTAACTAGACTCAAGGGCTGTACAAATCCCAGAAGCCAGGTAGCCAAGGGTCCTAAGGGTATGTTCACATGGCTTGTTTATAGGCGTATTTTGGAGCGTAAAAGGCTCATATTACACTCCAAAATACACTTGTAATATGCCTGCAAACCGTTTACCATTGATTTCAATGGGGAATATACTGTTGTTCACAAGGCGTATTTTTACCCTGCATTTAAAAAAAGAATGGGGGCTGATTTCCATTGACATTACAAAAAACGCTTAGAAAAATACGCTTGCAAACGCCAAATACTCTTTAAAATCAGCACCAAAAATGCCTGGATTCCGAGGCTGTTTTCTCTAAAAATCAGCCTTGTATTTTTCAATACGTGTGAACGTACCAAGAATTTGCAGTTGTGGCTCAACATTTTGGGTTTTGTTTTGAGGTCTATAAATAATTGATATATGAAAAAAACCCACATAAGACTGAAGCACAGAATCACAGCATAGGCAAGTGAACCTTTATAATATATTCGTTTCTTATTGCAGTTATTAATGTTTTTATTACATAGGTGAAAATAATTTCATACTTGCAGTCTGTGACCTCATACTGGGCATTATGGTATAGCGGTATTGGTAGTTTTATTGGAGTGTTCTGCCCTGAATCACACTTTTAAATGCTTCTACATGTACTAAACAGAGCATAGGAGATAGAAACCCCCCTAAGCTTGCATAGCATATGGGGACATAAGGATTGGTTGCTACCTCCTTCACTGACATGGTTCTTATTATACTCTTAATACTGCATATTATACTGTATATTATTACTGCAGTAGCCAGATATTACACTATTGTAATATGGATGTTGTCTTTTGCAGCGGAGGGCCTATGGGCCCACTCATGCATTAGGGCCTGGTAAGAACTGGCACCTCTGCACCCCCTATAGTTATGCCCCTGGACATGCCTTTTTCACCCGCATCAGTGCCAGACACCTCTAAGGTTCATATGGCTAAGTGAACACGAGTGGATAGCCTTCCGAGAACAGGGTTATAAAAATAGGGGCCAACTCCATATTAATGCCCATTGTTTTGAAACGTCCACATACTTTAGGCCATGCAGTGTATTTTCATTAAATAAGGTTGTATTTTAAATCCTATATACAGGGCATGCATGCTGCATCATCTGGCATAAATTATGTATATCCTCCCTTATAACTTGCGACTGTACTCCCAAAATATATTGCACCAAACAAGAAAAGAACCGAGGTGTCTTTAAGTCAAAAAATACATTATCTTTTTATTTAACAATATTACACTGTTTACACAAAACGAGTTTCTAAAAATGAATCACAAATAAAAGCATGGCCGCCACATGGGTCAATATTAATCAAATATAGTCATATAGGTAAAGACATATTACATATACCTCAAAACAACAGTATAGGTAACATGATGTCGATAAGGTGAGGTATACAGGCTACAGATGATATGTTAAACTGCTACGAAAAACGGTGAGAGGGATGTTACTCCCATGCATGAAAGGTATAATTGAGAACAGGACTAAATGAACAATGTGTTCTAATGTCCAGAGAGGAGAGCTCATGTATGTATAGATACTGAGGAGTTAACCATATATATGTGAGAGCCCAAATACCAAGAGGCAGCGAACAAAAAACCAAGGAGTACTACCAAAGTACTAACCCATGTAGCTGAGACTCCAAAAATGGCGGCCGGCCCCAACGCGTTTCGGCTTCCGCCTTCATTAAATAAGGTTGTATTTTGTAAGATGGTATTGTATAGAAAACTCACCTTGCTCCACATAGATCTTGTGCCAATCAGTGCCCTCTAATTTTTTCCCATCATCAAAGGTTAACGTGTCATTGAGAGGATCATTTTCCTGTAAAAAAATCCAACTTTACTTACAGACAATTATACACAGTCGATTCACATTATTATGACCACCTGTTACTTTTGACGTCGGCATCGCGTAGCCCATGTAGGAAGTGATGTGGTGTGGGCTGGCTTGGTGGGTAAATAAGGTGTGCGATAGGCGGTCTGAACACATATCACTCATTGCCATGGGTAAAAGGGGCGATTTATCAGAATTGCAAAAAGGGATGATTATTGACTTTCGGGCCAAGGGTGGCAGTATATCTCAAACAGCGCACTTTGTGAACTGTTCGCGTGCTACTGTAGTGAAAGTGTATCATGAGTGGCAAATGACACCATTGGGAATAACCAATGTGGAAAATGCAGAGCACCACATGCCATTGATGTGAGAGGTGAACGTCGGCTATGAAGGTGCGCGAGGGCCGAGTGACACACTACAGTGGAGCAGCTCACTGTGAAAATTACGGGGCTACCAGACTTGTGTCTAAAACAGTTCAGGGAACCCTACTGCGTATAGGGCTCCGAAGCAGGTGGATGGTCACTACTCCTATGCTAACAAAGGTGCATCAGAAAAAAGGCTTCAATTTGCACGGCAGTATCGGAATTGGACCACGGGAACCTGGCAAAGGGTTACCTTCTCCAATGAGTCACGATTTCTGCTTCATCGAACGGATAGACTTTGGTGTGTCAGGTGAGAAACATCAGAGAACAAAGACCCTGCAACCATTGCTTGAAGAACACAAGCTTGTAGTGGCAGCGTTCTGGTCTGGGGAATGTTTTTATGGCATTCTCTGGTCCACTCATCCATGTGGAAGGCATTCTGAACCTATTTGGGTATGAATCCATTGTCGCAGATCACGTCCACCTATACATGAGGTTTGTCTTCCCTGGGACAGATGGAATCTTCCAGCAAGACAATGCGACATGTCACACGGCTAGAAATGTCCAACAGTGGTTGCAAGAGCACAACCAAGACTTCCAAGTACTTCCCTGGCTCCCTAATTCGCCAGACTTGAACCCAATTGGCCATCTGTGGGACCACCTCAATCATCTTGTTCACTCTAGGGATCCTCCCCCACGCACCCTCCAGCAAATGTGGGGTGCACTGCAGTCCGTATGGCTCCCGATACCTGAGACAACCTACCAGCACCTTATTGAGTCACTCCCAGCCCTTCCAGCTGCTCTCCGTGCTGCACACGGCGGTTACGCTGGATATTAGCTTGTGGTCATAATAATGTGACTCAACTGTGTAGTTACTGAGGAAAATTCAATATTCACAATACTATGGACATATTACATGGTGAGGATTGTATAGGTAACTATTATGTTTTTTACAAAAGATTTTAAAGGGAACCGCTCATTAAGGCAAGTAAACATTTGATTAGGGTCTATGTATGATGTCCCATCAAACCTCTGCTATTAGCAGGAGACCTGATCCAAGGCATGAGCAAGAGCTGTAGGACTTTCAATTGACCCAGTCTAACAATAACATAAAATCGTTATGTTTTTATGTGATATTACTGTGAGAAGTGCCGTGGAAAGTATGTAAATGTTACTCTTTGACTATAGTTTCCTCTTATATAGGGCCTTATTATATATTATGAGATTGCAACTAGCTGTCGAAAAGTAACACATTGTATTCTTCTACAGGCCTCTTGAGCTTCAAGATGGATTTCCACAAAAAAAAAGTACATTTATCAACCCTGCATAATATGACTGTTATTGACTATTCCACAGACAACCCAGACAAATAGAAAACCTGTTGGCCCAGCTTCTGTAACCCGCGTCTGGCTGCTGTAGGGGATAATTGGCTGGCCATGTAATGCATGGATGGGCCGAGTTTGCCAAAGTGGGAGCTTCTGTTACAAGGCGCCCCTCAGTTCTGACTCATAGAGGAGAATCCCGAGCGAGGCATCCGACTGTATGATGTCCATATGGCCTTAATAGGGCATATAGACATGGGCTTTCCTGATAGGACAATCACTTTAATGTGTGAGTGAGACCTGGAAGCACCACTGCTCAACCACACGCTTCATCCTACTTACATAAGAAGCTATAAAGGAATGGACCAAAGTTACACAAATGATGGAAATCTCAGCATTATAAGAGTAGGGTTGTTCTGACCTCTTCATTTTCCCTGTTATGGTCGTCTGCCGTGGGACCGTCTGTCTGAATCTCTTCTGTGATGTCGTTTATTTCAAATCTTATCCCACCCTGAAAAACAGAAAGTAATATGTCACGGAGGACTAAAAATAATTTCTCCATACAGTAATCGTTTCTATATCTTGCACTGATAAAGGAAAACAAAACCAAAACAGTACTTGAATGACTGTACTTAGAGGGGTTTTTCATAGGACATGCCATGTCTGATGTGGGTCCCAGCTTTGGGACCTGTACCTATATTGAGAACGGGAGTCATCTGATGGGGCAGCCGCTAGCCGCAGATTCCAGGCGCGCAGCTCTCTCCATCCTTTTGTATGGGAGTAACAGAAACAGCCGAGCAGCAGCCGAGTAACTCCCGTTGAACAGAATAAAGAGAGCCGCGAATAAACCATAAATGTATAAGATGGGCATACCCACCTTACAGAGGACATATCAGATCTGCTGAAGTTCCCAGTGAAATAATAATGTTGAAGCATCTTTTCTTAGACATCTGCATTGTGCCATTTTCCCTGTAATTCCTCCTGGAAATGTATAAATAAATGTATAACTGGGTTACATTCTCTGACACTGTCCATTCAGTGCTGTCAGACTGTGTAGGGACGCATCCTATTAACAAAGGGAATGATAACACCCAGGTGTCAATTTATTTATACATTTCCAGGAGATATAACAGAGGAATGGCACAATGCAGAGTTTTAAGAAAAGATGCTCCAGATTTTTTATTTTATGGAGAATACAAAGATTTACTAAAACAAGACATGCCAACCTTCAGAAACTAGGGACAAAAGTCAGAATTACTGTCAGCGTGACAATTAGAGCATAGTGGTAACGCGTCGTATATAACAAACACTCACAGGGCAGGGCCCTACTACACAGGCCAATGATCGGGCAAACGAGAGCTCATATGAACACTCGTTGCCGATCATTGCTCTGCGTAATAACGGCAACAATCAGCCGATGAACGAGCCCATTCATCAGTGGATCTGCTCTTTTATGCAGAATTAAAAATCATCTTTGTCGGCAGCAAATCTCCCGATGCAATCAGGGAGATGCGCTGCCGACATGATGAAAATGTATGGGGACGAGTGATCGGAGTAATCCAATCATTGCTCCGTGTAATAGGAGCAGACGATCGCTGATCAATGAGCTGTCTCGTTGATCAGCACTCGTTTACACGTGCCATGACGGGCCATGTCATAATTCCTTTAGGAGGGTGATCTTGGGTTAACTCTATCATCAATAGAGAGCAGGACAGTCTGTGTCCTCCTTAAGATTTGATGATAACAGAGAGTGTAGGGCCCGCTGCTCATTGCCTCAGTCTGCGGCGCTGACTTGTGTTGCACCTGCCACGGGTCCCACATAACTCTCGGTTATGATGATAATGAAAGCATCAGGACGACTCAGACCGTCTTGCTCTCTATTGGTGATCAAGCTGCCCCCTTTACCGCTGACGTTGCTTTCACCGACGGATTTGAGTAATTTTCCAGTAACGAGTGGATAGTATTGTCAAAAATATTTTTAATATCTTTATGTGTGAACCTAAAAGTGCTATAGACAGTTGTCACTGGAGCTCATAGATCTGCTGACACAACAGCCTACAGGGGGGGGGGGGGGGGGTGGCTATTCTACCATATTTAGAATGCTCATGCTTTGCAAGTATGAGGTTACCACCTACTCTCATTTTCCTATAAATAAAGATGGATCGCCCCCTGTGGGCAGAGACTGTTTTGAACACCAACCCATGCGTGTCATTGTCTCTCTGGCCGGCCACTCTCTGAACCTCCAAGAGAGAGAGAATATCAATTTGGAGCTCATAGACAAATGCAGAAAATGTCCAACGTTAACTGACATACTAAATTCTGCATCGACAGTATAAAAATAAAACAATTCACCCATAAACTGCTGCCCCCTTAATACTGCCACCCAAGGCAAGGCACCCTCCCAAGGCAGCTTTTGGACCATGGAGCCACGTGGCAGGACTTTACTATGGACTTATCACTATTTACCGCACCAGAGTGCGGACGACCAGTGGCAGCGGACCAGCGTGGAATTTTGAGGGAACAACTTTTTTTTTTTATAATAAAGTAAAAAAAAAACTGCCACTGCATGTCGCTTGCTAACCTTACAAGACCAAACGAGATGGGACAGCTTTAGAAAATATACCTTTATGTTATACTTTTCTTCTAGTGCTTTTCTCTCCTGTCGGTTTTGCATGAGGATATTATTGAGTTGTAGTTGAATCTCCTAAAACATATTAAATTAAGATCTTTCTCAACAACATATATCTGTTACTTTGAAACTAGAGTAAAAACTATTTGTAAGGGAATCCTTGCGACTATTTGTGCCTGTAATGTATCGCTGAGAAGCACTCCGGCAAAGACCCCCCTTTCATATTTGGAAAATGTAAAAAAGTGAAATGTAGTGAGGAGTATCGTCTAACCGGGTGCTTTAATCTATGGGTAGCTGTACCGTTCCGGGCCGCCATTGGGTCACACAAGCGCCATTTTTACTCCCTGAATCCTATCGCATCTCAGGAACTGTAAGCCAGTCTCAATGCTATTCTTTGAAAGTCTCGATGTGTCTCATAGACTTGCATTGGGAGGCTGACCTTCAGTTCTATTCAGCAGATGCTATAAGATTTGGGTGGTCAGAGTGGGGATCCATTGACCCAACGGCGGCCAGAAACAAAGCGGCTAACTGTCAAATAAAGTGCCCGCTAAGCCAATACACCTCACTACCGTTCACTTCATCACATTTTCAAATGTAGGATTCTCTTTCTAACATATCCCACTCCCACCTTTTCGGGTCTTGACTGTACTTGCAAATGGACACAGCCAGGTCAGAAAATGCTGATGAAGGAGTGAGCAGGTGCTTTAAATAATAATAGCCACTCCCACTGGTCTTGAGGGGAGTGGTGTGTGGTGCATGGGATGTGTAGTAAGAAATAATAAATGAATAGTGTGTGTGTGCAAGTGTAATACTATGAGTGAAATATAGGGGGCAGTAATGAGTAAAGTGCCTCAATAGAAATAAAATGGATAATGGGGTGCAAGTGTGTGAAACATGGAGGGATAGTGTGTACGTCATGAGGCACAACGTGTATAGCCAGGTAGAAGCCTATTTGTGACGCCTTGATAGTTCATAGAGCGGGCTACCCTGCTTGCTATGCCAAACAACAACACACCATGCTCTCCCAGCATCAAAGACCCAGCTGTGTCCAAGAGAAGCGAATATATGTAGTAATGAAAAATACCTGGGGTATTAGTAATCATTTTGGCCATGGGGATCCTTGTCGTGGATTGCGAGCTTGCGTCCTTTTGGCCAAAATGATTACTAATACCCCAGGTATTTTTCATTACTACATATATTCGCTTCTCTTGGACACAGCTGGGTCTTTGATGCTGGGAGAGCATGGTGTGTTGTTGTTTGGCATAGCAAGCAGGGTAGCCCGCTCTATGAACTATCAAGGCGTCACAAATAGGCTTCTACCTGGCTATACACGTTGTGCCTCATGACGTACACACTATCCCTCCATGTTTCACACACTTGCACCCCATTATCCATTTTATTTCTATTGAGGCACTTTACTCATTACTGCCCCCTATATTTCACTCATAGTATTACACTTGCACACACACACTATTCATTTATTATTTCTTACTACACATCCCATGCACCACACACCACTCCCCTCAAGACCAGTGGGAGTGGCTATTATTATTTAAAGCACCTGCTCACTCCTTCATCAGCATTTTCTGACCTGGCTGTGTCCATTTGCAAGTATGGCCTTTTTCTGTGTTTTCATATATGTCCCCTTGTTTTTATCGGTTCTGTTTGTACATCAGGAACGTTCTGTTCCATTTGAGGAGTTAGGGACTCGCAAGTCTGGGGATCCTTGTCGTGGATTGCGAGCTTGCGTCCTTTTGGCCAAAATGATTACTAATACCCCAGGTATTTTTCATTACTACATATATTCGCTTCTCTTGGACACAGCTGGGTCTTTGATGCTGGGAGAGCATGGTGTGTTGTTGTTTGGCATAGCAAGCAGGGTAGCCCGCTCTATGAACTATCAAGGCGTCACAAATAGGCTTCTACCTGGCTATACACGTTGTGCCTCATGACGTACACACTATCCCTCCATGTTTCACACACTTGCACCCCATTATCCATTTTATTTCTATTGAGGCACTTTACTCATTACTGCCCCCTATATTTCACTCATAGTATTACACTTGCACACACACACTATTCATTTATTATTTCTTACTACACATCCCATGCACCACACACCACTCCCCTCAAGACCAGTGGGAGTGGCTATTATTATTTAAAGCACCTGCTCACTCCTTCATCAGCATTTTCTGACCTGGCTGTGTCCATTTGCAAGTATGGCCTTTTTCTGTGTTTTCATATATGTCCCCTTGTTTTTATCGGTTCTGTTTGTACATCAGGAACGTTCTGTTCCATTTGAGGAGTTAGGGACTCGCAAGTCTGGGGATCCTTGTCGTGGATTGCGAGCTTGCGTCCTTTTGGCCAAAATGATTACTAATACCCCAGGTATTTTTCATTACTACATATATTCGCTTCTCTTGGACACAGCTGGGTCTTTGATGCTGGGAGAGCATGGTGTGTTGTTGTTTGGCATAGCAAGCAGGGTAGCCTGCTCTATGAACTATCAAGGCGTCACAAATAGGCTTCTACCTGGCTATACACGTTGTGCCTCATGACGTACACACTATCCCTCCATGTTTCACACACTTGCACCCCATTATCCATTTTATTTCTATTGAGGCACTTTACTCATTACTGCCCCCTATATTTCACTCATAGTATTACACTTGCACACACACACTATTCATTTATTATTTCTTACTACACATCCCATGCACCACACACCACTCCCCTCAAGACCAGTGGGAGTGGCTATTATTATTTAAAGCACCTGCTCACTCCATCAGCATTTTCTGACCTGGCTGTGTCCATTTGCAAGTATGGCCTTTTTCTGTGTTTTCATATATGTCCCCTTGTTTTTATCGGTTCTGTTTGTACATCAGGAACGTTCTGTTCCATTTGAGGAGTTAGGGACTCGCAAGTCTGGGGATCCTTGTCGTGGATTGCGAGCTTGCGTCCTTTTGGCCAAAATGATTACTAATACCCCAGGTATTTTTCATTACTACATATATTCGCTTCTCTTGGACACAGCTGGGTCTTTGATGCTGGGAGAGCATGGTGTGTTGTTGTTTGGCATAGCAAGCAGGGTAGCCCGCTCTATGAACTATCAAGGCGTCACAAATAGGCTTCTACCTGGCTATACACGTTGTGCCTCATGACGTACACACTATCCCTCCATGTTTCACACACTTGCACCCCATTATCCATTTTATTTCTATTGAGGCACTTTACTCATTACTGCCCCCTATATTTCACTCATAGTATTACACTTGCACACACACACTATTCATTTATTATTTCTTACTACACATCCCATGCACCACACACCACTCCCCTCAAGACCAGTGGGAGTGGCTATTATTATTTAAAGCACCTGCTCACTCCTTCATCAGCATTTTCTGACCTGGCTGTGTCCATTTGCAAGTATGGCCTTTTTCTGTGTTTTCATATATGTCCCCTTGTTTTTATCGGTTCTGTTTGTACATCAGGAACGTTCTGTTCCATTTGAGGAGTTAGGGACTCGCAAGTCTGGGGATCCTTGTCGTGGATTGCGAGCTTGCGTCCTTTTGGCCAAAATGATTACTAATACCCCAGGTATTTTTCATTACTACATATATTCGCTTCTCTTGGACACAGCTGGGTCTTTGATGCTGGGAGAGCATGGTGTGTTGTTGTTTGGCATAGCAAGCAGGGTAGCCCGCTCTATGAACTATCAAGGCGTCACAAATAGGCTTCTACCTGGCTATACACGTTGTGCCTCATGACGTACACACTATCCCTCCATGTTTCACACACTTGCACCCCATTATCCATTTTATTTCTATTGAGGCACTTTACTCATTACTGCCCCTTATATTTCACTCATAGTATTACACTTGCACACACACACTATTCATTTATTATTTCTTACTACACATCCCATGCACCACACACCACTCCCCTCAAGACTAGTGGGAGTGGCTATTATTATTTAAAGCACCTGCTCACTCCTTCATCAGCATTTTCTGACCTGGCTGTGTCCATTTGCAAGTATGGCCTTTTTCTGGGTCTTGACTGTCCGTGACCTGGGATGGGGTCCAGTTTCAAGGATGTGATTGAGGGCCCTCTAGGAAACTGTGTCCATTGTAACCCCCTATAGCTAAGTTGCACCCTATTTATAGCAGAGCTCTTGTGCAACATTTATGCCCCCTTATGTACGAGGGACAAGCTACATTGGCAACCCCAGCACCTCTTATAGTTACACCACTTATATATTTACCTTTCCGTCTGGCCTGTCCATAGGAGATTGTCCTCCTTTGTTTCCTGGTTTTACAAGATATGTCCCATCTGTTGCCTTAGGAGAATCCTGTGAAGAACCATATGATTATTCTCAATTGTTATATACACTCTATGGATAAAAGTATTGGGACACCTCTTAATCATTGAATTCAGGTGTAGCATTCAGTCCCATTGCCACAGATGTATAAAATCCAACACCTCGCCATGCAGTCGTCTTATCAAACATTTGTGAAAGAATGGGTCGTTCTAAAGAGATCACTCAATTCCAGTATGGACCTGTAATAGTGGGACACTGGCGCAACAAGTCAGTTCCTAAAATGTCTTCCCTCCTAGATATTCCACGATCAACTGTATGTGGCATTATTGTAAAGTGGAAGTGTTTAGGAACCACAGCAACTCAGCCACGAAGTGACAGACCACGTAAAGTTCCAAAGCGGGGGTCGCTGAGTGCTGAGGCGCATAGTGCATAAAAGTCGCCAACGCTCTGCTGACTCAATAACTGCAGATATCCAAATCTCCTCTGTCATTAACATCCGCACAAAAACTGTGCGACGGGAGCTTCAGGGCATGGGTGAATAGCTGCATGCCAGCCTTACATCCCCAAAAAAATAAAATAAAAAGCAGAAAAGTTGCATCAAAGTAATAATATTCACATTGCAATCACAATTGATGTAGAAGGGACACTACCTGATGTGCACCGGCTTTAATTTTTATTTCTTTAACGTCATTGTGATATTGTTGGCGGATGTCTTTAAGTTGTCGCAGATGTTCCTGTTGAAGAACATTTTAAATATAATTTTATATTATCTTGCACATACATATTTAGTATAAGAAAAGTGACTGCATTTACCTTAACAGAGACTAAAAAAAAGCTCATTTCTGATTTGTTTCTTGAAGATGAGAAGATCTTATGCATAGGAGAATAATGGTTTACACTGGGAATTGTGTAATAATGTGTAATGGTAATGAATAGAAATGTCTAAATTCCAATATCACATAATTGAAGTGGTCACTGTGACGATCTCAAGTGAAAACAGAATGCCCTAGGGGTGACATGTTTGTGTTTTTTTCCAGGGGAAAATATATTTTTACAGACCTCATGTAAAGACTTGGGGCAGACTTATCAATGTATTTACCGCAGTCTTTTGGTTTAAATCCATAAAAAAAATATGTTATTTGCGCTGCAAGCCATATTTATGAAGCCCGTGCACCACTTTTTCCAGACACAAACGAATATGTGCAGAAGTTCGACGTCACCTTTCTAAGTGAGCTGAAGTGACAATGACAGCTTTATTAACAGGGCGTGCGTCCTGTTGATGAATCTGAAGCACGCGGCACCGGGCGGGGGGGGGGGGGGAGAGAGAGACTGGCACGCACTTCATATGATGCGTTCATATTATAAAACGCTCCCTGGGTGTGGTTTTGTTTTTTTGGTAGTTTTTTTTAAAGCGATGCTGGACATGTCGTTTTAATTTCTCGGTGTAACAGTGATACACCTAAATACGGAAGAGCCCTGGGGCCATGTGCAAAAAAAGATTATCTCAGAATTCCGACTTGATAAATGCAAATTCTGAGATAAATAAGTCAGATTTCTGAGATAATGTTAGAAGAGGAACAATAAGGATTTAACTGTGTAGCTTCCAGAAGTTAATTTGTTTGAATGTAAGCAACACAACACATTTAGTCTGGCCTTCCCTCAGGCGTATACGTCGGCGGTATTCTGATAGGGAAATTCCTCGACAGAAAGCTCCAACGTATGGCACTGTATGGGCCTCAGTCTTAAAAAAAAAAGTATGCCATGTGGTTTATGGTTTTTAGCAGTGGCCAATCTACTGCGCTTTCCTATACAGTTAAGGATCTATTTACGTTTGCAGTGCACGTCAGAGGTATACAGTACGTTGTAAGGATTTCCCAACGCATACCTCCAACGAATCAGTGGCATGGCCTCCGATGTGTGCCACAAAAGTTCCACCATGTGAACAGGGCCTTAGAGTTAGATAATAAGGTTCTAACTGTCTGCAGCAATGTGGGTGTATGTGACAGCACAGCGAGATCACACTGTGCAGTGAATACAAATGGACATGAATGAAGAGAAGTGTATGACGCTGATTGGTCACTGATTGGTCAGCGTCATACACTCCTCTGTACAACGCCCAGTCGGTCAAAAGGTAAAAAAACGCCCAGTTGTCTATTAAGAAACGAATTAGCATAAATCTAAAATTGCTCATAACTTGCACAAAAATGATAGTTTTTCAAAATAAAAACCACTGTTCTCTACATTACAGCGCTGATCAGATTTTGTAGGAGATAGGGCACTTATAATCTGGTGACAGAGCCTCTTTAACTCTATAGCTATAAAGGGGATTTGGAGCTCTGTATAAAAGAAAACTGAGCTCTGACCACTATAAAGACGTATTATGAAATTCTCAACACAGCATTTAGGATGTTTTTAGATTAAAAAACAAAAATAAAAATAGTGATTAAAGGAGAACATTCCCTTTTCTTGGCTAACCATACATTTCTGAGCAAGTTACTGATCAGATGGCATTACCGCTTGATATTATTTCTCCCTCTTAGTTGTTAATGGTGTAACTGACGTCCTTGGGGTATGTTCACACGGCCTATTATTTTCAGCCATTTTTCGAGCCGTAAACGCCCCGAAAAATGGCTAAAACTGCGTGGGGCTGAACGCCTCCAAACATCTGCACATTGATTTCAATGGGAAAAACGGCATTCCGTTCCCATGGGGCGTTTTTTAAAATCGGCCGTGTAAAAAAACGCCTCGTAAAAAGAAGTGCACGTCACTTCTTGAGACGTTTTTGGAGCAGTTTTTCATTGACTCAATAGAAAAACAGCTCCAAAAACGGCCGTAAAAAACACTGCAAAAAACGGCAGAAAATCAGAGGCCGTTTTCTCTTGAAAACAGCTCCGTATTTTCAGCTGTTTTTTGTTAAGCGTGTGAACATACCCTTAGAGATGGATTTTCCTTTAGATGCTCGTAGGCCTGAGCCTATGAGCGTCCAATGGTCAGTAGTCTCCATTTAATATATGCTACACAAGAGCTTCTAGAATGTACTTGTCATCTCTGGTAAAGCTTTGCTAATCGTAAGTATTACGGTTATATTTACAGAGGCTGATCACCCTCCACCCCCTCCAAAAGAAAAAGAAGAGGGAAAAAAAAGACTACAACCATGTAAGTACCTCATACTGTTTCTGTGGTAATCTGTTCACTGCATGATCCACCCGCACGTCCACCCTTGAAACTGGTATATGTTTACCATAGTGATCAGCAGAGGAAGGACGTATTCCCTAGAGACACACACTACCAGTTAAAAACATTTTACAGTGGACATGTATATCAATAAACTAAGTAAAAAAGTTCATGGGAGAACAATACAGACAAACAAAGGAATGTCTCCAGTGCATAAAATGAGCAAAGCCCCCCTTATATAATAGCCAGCATTTGTAAGGCCCTGTGCACACTAGTGCCATAGCTTCCATTATTACCATGACAGTTATGACTGAATCCATTGTGTGATAGATCCTATTGGTACCCCGAAGACATATACCATATATAATGGGCTTCCATTTTTGTAGAACGGTGCAACAAACAACATTATTTTGGCCATCAGAAAGCAGGAAAAACAGAGCCGAATATATGTTAATTATTATTTTTTGTTGTTTTCACTCATTTCTAAATTTTATTTTTACTTTATACAGCCTGTTGCGTCCTGGAAATTGTCAACAAGCAGGTTTGCAGCAGGACTCCATTATGCACTTAACCCCTTAAGGACGCAGCCTAGTTTGGGCCTTAAAGAGGCTCTGTCACCAGATTTTGCAACCCCTATCTGCTATTGCAGCAGATCGGCGCTGCAATGTAGATTACAGTAACGTTTTTATTTTAAAAAAACGAGCATTTTTGGACAAGTTATGACCATTTTCGTATTTATGCAAATGAGGCTTGCAAAAGTACAACTGGGCGTGTTGAAAAGTAAAAGTACAACTGGGCGTGTATTATGTGCGTACATCGGGGCGTGTTTACTACTTTACTATACCTATATGGAGAGCACCAAAAGAGCAGCGCCAGCCAAACCCAAGTCCCAAAGGTTAAACATTAATAAGATGAATATCTATTGTATGCATATAAGATAAAGGGACAAAGAAAAAAGGGCGGGGGGCGGGACTTACAAGCCCTAAATGAGCATGATGGTAACGGTGGGGATACACTCTAAATGAATTATAAACCTAGAAACGGAGTCCGACACACCAAGGTTTGGTTAAAAATGACAAATTTTATTAGAACAGATAACAAAAGACATTTAAAAGTTAAAGATGATGGCCACAGTGTGAAAAGGATGCCAGACAGTGATGTAGGCAATGTTAGAGTTGTAATACATTAAATAACAAAGTGACAAGGGGAAGAAATGAGCAATTCCTAATTCATAAATGAATGAATAAATGAAATAAATAAATAAATGAATAAATAAATATATAAATAAATAAATATGAGTGTAGCTATAGTGCACACAATCCTGCACCCAGTGTAATGGGTGAGGATCACACCAGGCGGTGATATTAATCACAGCCAGATGCAGGAGTTGGAGAGAGCAACAGTCCACTCGCACATGTATAACCATCAAAGGAATACATGCATAGAAGGAACGGCTGAAATAGCTGAAATGAAGCAAAACGTCTTACCCATGTCACAGTTGGCACTGTCTGGCATCAACCCCGACGCGCGTTTCGGCCCTCGAGCCTTCGTCTGGGGGTGGTGTCAGAAAGTGAAAAGACCACATTTAAACCAACAAAAGCCAATAAAACAGCAGGGGAGCAGCTGTGGCTGCTTGAAATCATTGTTGACACATGATGTGTCGCGGCCCGACAGTCCGGTGTATCATCCGCCGGAAACGGAGCAGAGACGAGGATCTGGTGTCCCGCGACCCAGTCCGGCCAGGGACACAGACAGCCGGAAAAGAAGTTCCGGCGTATCAGCATCCCAGGCACGACCCTGGACCCAGGAGGACGAGAGCCACGCCTCCATGTTATTCCGGCCGCGGCAGCGAAATCCCAGACCGCCAGGCCGCGCATGCGCACTGAACAAAGATAGAGCAACGAACATCATAGGGGAAACAGAGTATACATATATCAGATTGCAAGTGCCAGAATAATAATGAAATGTTTGGATGAATTTAATCACAGTATGTATGGCACAGAAAAACAAAATATATAAATTTAAATAAAACAAATTGAATAAATAGATGAAATGAATGCAAAAATATATATACAATATGTGAAAAATATAATAAAAATGAATGTTAATAAGAATAAATATGAAAATAAAAATAAATATAAATAAAAATAAATATGAATTAAAAAAAAGTACTACTTTTACTAGCTGGGCGTTGTGTATAGAAGTGTCATCCACTTCTCTTCAGAACGCCCAGCTTCTGGCAGTGCAGATCTGTGACGTCACTCACAGGTCCTGCATCGTGTCGGCACCAGAGGCTACAGATGATTCTGCAGCAGCATCAGCGTTTGCAGGTAAATCGATGTAGCTACTTACCTGCAAATGCTGATGCTGCTGCAGAATCAACTGTAGCCTCTGGTGCCGACACGATGCAGGACCTGTGAGTGACGTCACAGATCTGCACTGCCAGAAGCTGGGCGTTCTGAAGAGAAGTGGATGACACTTCTATACACAACGCCCAGCTAGTAAAAGTAGTAAACACGCCCCGATGTACGCACATAATACACGCCCAGTTGTACTTTTACTTTTCAACACGCCCAGTTGTACTTTTGCAAGCCTCATTTGCATAAATACGAAAATGGTCATAACTTGGCCAAAAATGCTCGTTTTTAAAAAATAAAAACGTTACTGTAATCTACATTGCAGCGCCTATTTGCTGCAATAGCAGATAGGGGCTGCAAAATCTGGTGACAGAGCCTCTTTAAGGCTCAGAGCCCATTTTTCAAATCTGACATATTTCACTTTATGTGGTAATAACGTCGGAATGCTTAAACCTATCCAAGCGATTCTGAGATTGTTTTCTCGTGACACTTTGGGCTTCATATTCGTGGTAAAATTTGGTCGATATATTCAGTGTTTATTGGTGAAAAATTGCAAAATTTAGAGAAAATTTTGAAAAAATTGCATTTTTCAGAATTTAAATGCATCTGCTTGTAAAACAGACGGTTATACCACCCAAAATAGTTACTAGTTCACATTTCCCATATGTCTACTTTAGATTGGCATCGTTTTTTGAACATTATTTTATTTTTCTTGGACGTTACAAGGCTTAGAACATAAACAGCAATTTCTCATATTCTTAAGAAAATTTCAAAAGCCTTTTTTTGAAGGTACCAGTTCAGTTCTGAAGTGGATTTGAGGGGCCTATGTATTAGAAACCCCCATAAAACACCCCATTTTAAAAACTAGACCCCTCAAAGTATTCAAAACAGCATATAGAAAGTTTTTTAACCCTTAAGGCATTTCACAGGAATTAAAGCAAAGTGGAAATTAAATTTGCAAATTTCATTTTTTCTGCTGAATTTCAATTTTATTCAATTTTTTTCTGTAACAGAGAAGGTTTTACCAGAGAAATACTACTAAATATGTATTGTCCAGATTCTGCAGTTTTTAGAAATGTCCCACATGTGGCCCTACTGCGCTCGTGGACTAAAACACAAGCCCTAGAAGCAAAGAAGCACCTAGTGCATTTTGAGGCCTCTTTTTTATTAGAATATATTTTAGGCAGCATGCCAGGTTTGAAGAGGTGTTGAGGTATCAAAACAATGGAAACCCACCAGAAGTGACCCCATTTTGGAAATTACACCCCTCAAGGAATTCATTTATGGTTTTTGTTATCATTTTGACCGCACAGTTTTTTCACAGCCCCTATTTGAATTGGGCTGTGAAATGAAAAAAATGATATTTTTTCCAATAAGATGTCATTTTTGATCAAAATTTCTTATTTTCAGAAGGAACAACATACCCCATTTTGTTGCCCAATTTGTCCTTAGTGCAGCAATACCCCATTTGTGGTGATAAACTGCCGTTTGGGCCCATGGGAGGGCTCAGAAGGAAAGGACCACCATTTGGCCTACTGGAGCTTTTCTGGTGCTAAGTCATGTGTGCAGAAGCCCCTGAGGTACCAGTACAGTTGAAACCCCCGAGAAGTGACCCCATTTTAAAAACTACACCCCTTAAGACATTCATCTAGAGGTGTAGTGAGCATTTTGACCCCACAGGTACTGTGTAAAAGATAATGCGCAGCAGATGGTGCAGTGTGAGATTTGCAATTTTATATATATATATGCCATTTCAGTGTCCAATATATTGTGCCCAGCATGCGCCACCGGAGATATACACCCCTTAAATTGTAATGTGGGTTCTCCTGGGTACGGCAATACCCTACATGTGGCTGTTATCAGCTGCCTGGGCATACGGCAGGGCTCAGAAGGGAAAGATGAGGGGGGTAAGCTGTGCGGAGTGCATCAGGGTAAATTAAAAATCAAGGGATGTATGATACATTTTAAAACAATCTTTTATACAGAGCCCTGGTTTTTCGGGACACGTGTCACATTGGTATATTGTGTTCTTCCTTATCCCCCTCTTATAGCAGACTCTGCACCTCTTTTGACTCTTTCCCTTTCCACCGGTTTGGGGAACTTCTCCTGGAAAGTGTAGCCCTGGTACGATGCGTGTGGCCTCGCTTCCAGAAGTACTGGGTGCCCCCCCTTCCTGGTCCCTAAAGATTAGATCTTGAAATTCCAGGAAAGTTCCCCTCTGGCCTGCACATCGACGTAGCACATACGCATTGTACAAAGCCATCTGTATGATGTTCCCGGCCAGCTTCTTATACCACACCGCATGGCGCTGTAGGGCTTCAGGACTTGATTTGACAAGTCCACCCCTCCCATGTACCTATTGTAGTCCAGGATGCAGTCTGGTTTGGGGGTGGCCTTTCCTTCATATATCCTAAATCTGTAGGTATACCCTGATGCACTCTCGCACAGCTTATACATCTTCACGCCATACCTTGCCCTCTTACCCGGCAGGTACTGGCGGAATTGAACCCTCCCTTTAAAATGTACCAGGGACTCATCAATAGAAATACACTTCTCGGGGGTGTATGCTTGGGAAAACCGGGCACTGAAATAGGGGTCTCCGTTTATGCAAACGGTCAAAACTGGGGTCATCTCGGGGTGGGAACGGCTCATTATCAGTATAATGTAAGAAGCGAAGTATTGCCTCATTTATTTATTTTTTTAGGTTCCAGTTCAGTTCTGAAGTTGCTTTGAGGGGCCCATATATTAGACACCCCTATCAAACACCCCATTTTAGAAACTAGACCCCTCAAAGTATTCACAACAGCATTTAGAAAGTTTATGAACCGTTTCGGTGTTTCACAGAAATTTAGAGCAAAGTAGAGGTGAAATTTACTTTTTTTTTTTTGTCAGAAAATCCTCTTTATACCATTTTTTTTATAACACAAAAGGATTTATCAGAGAAACGCAACGTAATACGTATTGCCCAGATTCTGCAGTTTTGAGAAATATCCCACATGTGGCCCTCGGGCGATAATGGACTGAAGCACCGGCCTCCGAAGCAAAGGAGCACCTAGTGGATTTTGAGCCCTCTTTTTTATTAGGCACCATGTCCGGTTTGAAGAGGTCTTGTGGTGCCAAAACAGTGGAAACCCCCCAAAAGTGACCCCAATTTGGAAACTAGACCCCTTGAGGAATCCATTGTAGTTTTCTTGGGGTGCATGCAGCTTTTTGATCAGTTTTTATTCTATTTTTAGGTGGCGTGGTGACTAAAAAACAGCAATTCTACTATTGTTTTTTTATTCTATTTTTTTTACAGCGTTCATCGTGCGCTATAAATGACATATTCATTTTATTCTGCGGGGCGATACGATTACGGCGATACCAGATGTTTATAGTTTTTTTTAATGTCTTATGGCGTTTGCACAATAAAATAAGTTTTGTAAACAATCATTCACTTTTTGTGTTACCTTATTCTAAGAGCCAGAACGTTTTTCTTTTTCAATGAATAAAGCCGTACGAGGACTTATTTTTTGCGTAACGAACTGTAGTTTCGATCAGTACCATTTTTAGGTACATGCGACTTTTTGATCTCTTTTTATTCCATTTTTTGGGAGGTGAAGTGACCAAACAATTGTGATTGTGGTACGGTTTATTAATATTTTTTTTTACGGCGTTCACCGTGCGGGATAAATAACAAAATAATTTTGTAGTTCAGGCCGTTACGGACGCGGCAATACCAATTATGTATAGTTTATTTGTTTGTTTATATATTTTTATTAATAATAAAGGACTGATAAGGGAAAAAGGGGGATTTTTACTTTTATTACTTTTAAAACTTTTATTTTCTTATTTTTACACAACTTTTTTTAACTTTTTTTTAACTTTATTACTTTGTCCCACTAGGGGACTTGAGGGCAGGAGGCCCTGATCGCTATTCTAATACACTGCACTACATGCGTAGTGCAGTGTATTAGAACTGTCAGCTACTCACTGACAGCAAGCATAGTGGGTCCTGACGTTGTCAGGACCCACTAGGCTTCCGTCTATGGCATAGCCGGACGCCATTGTTTGTTGCCCGGTTGCCATAGTCACCATCGCCGGTCGCTATCGTGTAGCAGGCCGGCGATGGCGGATTAACCCCTAAGAAGCCGCGATTGCTATTGAACGCGGCTTCTGAGGGGTTAATCGGCGGGGGAGCTCCGCGATCGGTCCCGGCACATTGAGCAGTGATAGTCTGCTGTCGGAAACAGCAGCTATCACAGCTCATGAACGCGCCCCGTGCGAACGGCGCCGTGTTTACTCCATGACCTACTATTAGGTCACTGAGCGCGAACGCTACAGTTAGCATGACCTAATAGTAGGTCATGGAGCGTTATGCATATTAACCAATCTGTCAACAGCAGCTTGTTGACGGTTTCCAAGTAGCAACATGAGGGTTTTTTACTGTGATTGAAAAATTTCAGATTTCATTATTTCATTTATGACAAGTTGTACCCACCTAACAAAACATACAACTAACACCAGAGTATCAAAAGAAAAGCTATAATAAGTCCTTTCTTACCTCTGATGGACTACTGGCCGATTTAGGACAATTAAGTATGTCAATTATGCATGCAGTCTGTACATAAAGTTTTTAATGCCGTGAAACATGTACAATACTATGAGTATTTTTTACTTTTTGATACATAATCAAAAGTTTTAGATGATTTGGGAAAAACAGCGAATCTCAGTTTACTCACCAGTTGTTTTTCAACCTTTATCTTGATCCGTTCGGCCTCCTGTTTCCTCTGTAAATAATCGTTCCTGGGAAACAGAGTTTATTTGTTAATTATTATATACATTTACAGTAATAGCAAAAGTCAAGTCAGTGGGCATCATATATATAGTGACCACCATTACAGTGGGTGATGGTACTGTAAGTAAGCTTATATATTTGACATTGTAGGGGAGACTTTATTTAGGCAGTTCTAAATTATTTGGGCACTATATGGTACTGATACATTGGCTCTATGTTTTTGGTAACTGTAACGCCCCATGCACATGTCCATAGTTTTTATTCTCAAAATACGGACATATTCAATTATTTCGGCCACGGACACCTTCCCATATATTTACGGGTGTGCATCAGGGCTGTAAAATGAGCCGCAAAAAATAGGACATACGGGTGACGCTCCGCTGCCTGTCCATGCAGTATTTACTGACCGTAAATACTGCATGAACGTGTGCACGGGGACTATGGCACTTCTTTGGTGCACTGTACAGCAATGTAGAGATGTCATTTGATCGCAGTATGACACTGTTATTTGGGTTCTATAGGGCAGCATTATTTAGCCACTGTATGTTTGGCATTTGTTGGGAAATGTATGATAGTATAACTTAAGCAATATGCAGTTGAGAAGGGTGAGGTGTAGGGTCGGTGCCAACAAAAAAAATCCTTCTAACGGTATGTTCACACACAGTGTTTTCAGGCGTATTTCCGGACGTTTATGGCTCGAAAAACGCCTGAATTAACGGAAGCAGAACGCCTCCAAACATCTGCCCATTGATTTCAATGGGAATTACGGCGTTCTGTTCCCACAGGGCGTAATTTTACGCCTCTTTTTCCAAAAACGGCGCGTAAAAAGATGCCCCGTAAAAGACGTGCTGGTCACTTCTTCAGGCATATTTGACGGACCGAATTCCCATTGAAGTCAATGGGAGTTGTAAAAACCAGTTTGCAGGGGTTTGGCACACATTTGGAGCGTAATTTGAGGCGTTTACGCAGCAAAAAACGCCCTAAAATACGCCTCGACATGAAAAACGCTCGTAAATACGCTTCCAAAACGCCTCAAATTCAGAGGCTGAATTTCTCAAAACAGCTCCGTAATTTATGGACATTTTTTGCTAAGCGTGTGAACATACCCTTAGAGTGCATTCAATTATATCAAGTCGCAGACACAATGACTACCTAAAGAACTAATTGTTCCAAAACTATGGCAGAAGTAAAGACTATAACTGATGCCTGCAGTACTTGTCTGAAGCGCCACTTCATTCAAAATCTTTTATTTTTATTCAATTGCCTGAATCAGTGTAACCAGGGGCATAGCTATAGAGGGTGCAGAGATAGCAGTCACACCCTGGCAATGGTACCTAAGGGGCCCCAAAAACCCCTTTGTGACATAGGAAGACACCAGTATTATAAATGGCACATGATAAGTGGGGGCCTTGTAAATGGCTTTGCATTGGGGCTCAAGTTACGCCTCTAGGTGTAACAGTAACCGCTGGAGTGCCATGGCCCACTTAATAGAGTTTATCACTTTCATTTTCACTTACCACTGATGTGGGGATTCCACCCTTTGGTTTCCTTGTGGCCCATATTGAGGTTGATACTCATAGGGTCTTTGCTGCATGTTGTTGAGTCTGGCGTAATAATGGTCATATTGTCTCTGCATCCTGCCCGGTGATACCTCCTCTTCCATCTTTTGTCCCCAATTCTGACCAGGCACCTAATAAAATGATCAATACGAACAAACATACTATGAACTATGAAACGTCTGGTTTCTACAGATCAATGTCACATTCCCCTCTGCAGCATTAGTTGTGTATAAGTAAGGCCTCGTTCACATCAGCGTCGGGTTCCGTTCATGGATTCTGTTAGACCTTTCCGTCGGAGGAATCCATGAATGGAAAGACAAACGGAAACCATAGCTTCCCTTTGCATTATCATTGATTTCAATGGTAATGCTTCCGTTGCTAATGGTTTCCGTTCGCCTCCGTTCCATAAGGTTTCCATTTTTTTTTTTGTGGAAAAATTAGTGTCGTTTAAATCAATGGTAATGCAAATATAAGCTATGGTTTTCGTTTGCCTTTCCGTTCATGGGTTCCTCCAACAGAAAGCTGCAATGGAAACCATGAACGGAAAACCAACCCTGATGTGAACGCAGCATAAGGGGTTTTCCAGGATTAGAGCAAAAATTTAAATGTTCTGTATTTGTGTTAAAATAAAAAAATAAAAATGATATGCTCACCTTTCAAATCCGCTGCCGCTTCTGCACTGTTTATTCCCTGAGCTTTTACATTGCTGTTTGTTAACATGTCACCTCTACCACTGACCACAGTGATGACTTGTTGCCACCAATGTTGTCAGTGATTTGCTGCCCGAGTCACGTGTCGGGGTGCCACGTTGTCACTGCAATGGTCTACACAAAGATCGGTGGGGGAACAGGGATCATCGGTGATGGAGTGTCAGGGCATTTGAAATGTGAGAATATAATTTTTAACATATATACAGCGGATATCAGTTTTTTGTTTTTTTTTACAAGACTGGAAAACCCCTTTAAAAGAACACTTTCCTCAAAAATATAAAAACACCCTATTAATAGGGTTGTCCAGGACTGCTTTTTTTCTAGAAGTGCCAATCTTGGCTGGCATTGTAGGTCACCCCATTTACTTAAATAGAACCTTTCACCAGCCCATACATGTGTAGCTGAGTGCACCAAGTAATAGTCACTGCTGCACAAACCTTGTCTCACTTTAAAAAAAAATATGATATCCTCCCCTGTTATTTAGCTATCGGTGCCGTTATATATGGCCCCCGATATGTAAGTAACCCCCTGAACTGTCAATGTGGCGTTTCTTTATTTCTAAATGGCAGGGGGGCATGTTACTTAGCGCTCTGACACTGTCCAATCAGCTACGGACAGTGTGGGACCAGCTTGTGCTATGTGATCTCTCTCGTGTGATCACACAGTCTTGTCGTTCTGCAGAGAGCATGTGCGCACGCCCATTCGCTCGCACATCTCCCGACGATGCTCCTACCGCCACGGAGCAGAAGACGAGGAGAAGACGATCTATACAAACCTGGATGTGAGTAGATCTTCTCCTTGTCTTCTGTTGCATGGCGGTGGGAGTACAGTCGAGAGATGTGCGCACATGCATGAGCTCGCACACACTCTCTGCAGAAGGACAAGATTGTGTGATCTCGCGAGAGAGATCACACAGCACAAGCCAACCGTAGCTGATTGGACATTGTCGCGTCCCCCTGCCATTTAGAAATAAACAAACGCCCCATTGACAGTTCAGGGGGTTACTTACATATTGGGTGCCAAATATAACAACACCGATATCTAAATAACAGAGGAGGATAAAACATTTTTTTTAAGTGAGACAAGGTTTGTGCAGCAGTGAATATTAAGGTATGTTCACATGGCCTATTTTCAGCCGTTTTTCGGGCCGTAAACGCCCGAAAAACGTCAGAAAATTCAGAAGCAGAACGATTCCAAACATCTGCCCATTGATATCAAAGGGAAAAACGGCGTTCTGTTCCGACGGGCCGTTTTTTTACGCGGCTGTTATGAAAAACGGCCGTGTAAAAAAAACGGCTGTGAAAAAGAAGTGCGTGTCACTTCTTGGGACGTTTTTGGAGCCGTTTTTCATAGACTATTGAAAACAGCTCCAAAAACGGCCGTAAAAAACACTGCCAAAAACGCAGCGAAAATCGTGAGTGTCTTAAAAAACGTCTGAAAATCAGGTGCTGTTTTCCCTTAAAAACAGCTCCTAATTTTCAGACGTTTTTGAGTTTGTGTGTGAACATAGCCTTACATGCACTCAGCTGCTCATGCATGGGCAGGTGAAAGGTTATTTTTAAATGAGGATCAGCTGCAATACAAGACACAACCAACAGACAAGAGTGGCATAGTTTCTGGAAAAATAGGAAACCCTTTTCTCTCATCCTGGACCGTATTTTTTCACTCCCGTAAATATACGGGTCCTTGGTCACACGTTTTTAACCCGTATTTAACCCGTATTTATGGACCCGTGCCCGTAAATACGGGTCCATTGTCAACCGTATTCCACCCATATTTACGGACTTAAAAGGGTCACATGATCGCTCAGACGCCATTTTCTCTGCTTCTCTTTATTAAAAAATTGAAATCCCCTGACGTCGCCTAGCAATGCTCCCGCAATTACAGATGCACACACATAGCCACCCGTATATTACGGTTGCCCCATAGACATAGTAATTACGGCCTGAAATAGTACATGTTCTATATTTTTCAACGGCCCGTCACCTTCCCCTGCGCAAACGGGAAGGTACCCGTGGCTAATAGAAGTCTATGGGCCCGCAATTACGGGCCGTAATTACGGTCGTGTGCATGGGGCCTAACTAGTCCTTCAGTTGCCCTCTTTGGTAAACTTTTTAAATTTGTATTCAGCTACTGTTCCTGAGAAAGCTGGGTGGAAACCAATTTGGCCTCTAATCACCCAACCTTATCAGACTCCATAAAGGTAAATTCGACTGGTAGTTTTAAAAAATTCCTCGTTGCTGCAAAATTGGGCGGCTTTGCCACTTAAAGTAAAGCTATGAAATGGTTTGAGTTTTTATATTTACTGGTGATTTTTTTTTGGGTTAGTTTTAGCATTTCTAATAATCGATCACCTTGACAGGATTGTACTGCTGAAGACGTGAAGGCGGCTTCCAATCATTCTTGTGAGGATATTCCACGCGCCACGGTGGGGTCATTACTTTATGCCTCGGAGGATGAAATTCCTTGACTTTGTTCATTTCATTTTTTAAATGAAATACAAAGTAATAAAATGTACATAAGTTCAGTTTGTATTCCACCTTTACATAACATTCAACAGTTTACTTATAAACATTGTTTCATTTATCCACAAAATAAACGATGAACTTGACAACATTGTATCACCGCTCTAGTTTAGATTATGGACTAATATAAGCTGTATCTGCTAGTACTTGGTCTTAATTCTGTAATGTTGAAGTGAAAAGATCATCACAATGAAATAATACTGACAAGGAATTGGGTCAGTTCACACAGAGTTTCAGAAAACATCCGAAATCGCCCCCCATTGATCTGAATCAGGCCTTATTTACATGAGCGTAGTTCACGTCCGTGATACGCGCGTGATTTTCACGGACCTATGTAAAGCAATGAGGACATTCAGACATTCCATTTTTCTCACGCAGCGTGTGTCCGCTGCGTGAAACTCGCGACATGTCCTATAAAAAGCGGCATATCCTTTCTTGCTGCAGTTTCCGCCTGTGATCTCCTATTGAATCAAGTGCTCATTTCTGAGCGTTTTTGCCCGCGGCCCTTGCATTAGCTTCAATGGTCGCAGATGAAAAACGCAGCGAAAAGAAAAAGTGGAATAATACGTGCAGGCAGTTAAAAATCTGCCTCAAAATTTCTGAAGGAATTCGGAGGCAGATTTTTTCTGAAAGCAAAAACTCTGTGTGAGCAGGGCCTTACGGGGGATAAAAGTAAATATTGCAAAGAGAAGAGAAATTTAGAGGGGATTGTCTAAGATATAAAAAAATTATCGCGTCTGCTTTTTTTTTTGTTTTATCTATGGGCTGTGCCAAGCAGCCTTGGTGGTGTAGCTGTATTATTTAGACATTATATCACTACTATCAGGCCTTATTCACACGAACGTGTTATACATCCGTGCTACGCGGGTGATTTTCACGAGCGTCGCACGGACCTATGTAAGTGAATGGGGCCGTTCAGACTGCCAGTGATTTTCACGCAGAGCGTATGTGCGCTGCGTAAAACTCACGACATGTCCTATACTTGGCCGCGTTTCGCACAGCATGCACCCATTGAAGTCAATGGGTGCGTGCAAATCGCGCTCGGCACACGGAAGCACTTCCGGGTGCTACGCGTGATTCGCGCAACAGTAGTAAAAAGAATGAATGAAAACAGAAAAGCACCTCGTGCGTTTCTGTTTGTAAACATAAAAACAGAGTGTCTTAATGATGCCGGCTGCGCGAAAATCACACAGCCACACACACCATATGCTGATGCCACACAGACCTTTTGCGCGCGCAAAACGGACACGTCCGTGTGAATAAGGCCTTAGATTGCTTTATATTGGGAGCTTTTATTTGATCTCTATGCTTATGTTACTTGAGCACAGTGTGGTGGTATTTACTGGTGTGTGCGTGTGTGTGCGTGTGTGTGTGTGTGTGTGTGTGTGTGTACACACACACAGCAGACAAAGAATGGCGACAGCACACTGAGAACACCAATGCAACCTAAACCGCTAAATATAAATAAATATGCATTACTGCTAAATCTACTTACAACAGGGAGGTTCTTAGTGCCACGACAAGGCGACCTCTGTAAGGTGGGTCCCTACGCTGCACATACACCCAGAACTGGGTGTAAGCCTACATATACTTGGGGATGGTAGGGACCAGCACTAAACTAATTAAAATCCCCTAGGGTAGAATGGGAGGAGTGCAAGATCAATAAATGGAGGCAGTCACTAACCCCACATATATGGATCACATAAACACAACAAAAGTTTGAACAGCAACAAAATGATACAAAACATGTATGCAAGTGCAAGAACCTCCTTATTATAAGTAGATTTAGCAGTAATGCATATTTATTTATATTTAGTGAGCTTCAATATCAGACACAGACCATGCACAAGAGTGGTGATCTCTCTGGAAAATATCATACATTTTTTCTATTACTGGACAAACCCTTTAATTATATATTCTACAAGCAAAATCAGAATTGCCAATGGCACTTGTTTTTATTATAGATAGAATGAAATTTCCATGTATTGAACGAGTATACGTAAAGAACTGTGTATGGTTACCTGGTGCTTGCTTAGGTGTCACTGGCCCATGTGCCTGTCTCACTGGTGTAGGCGTCCTTCGGTGGAGCACAGTATGGCTGAACTCATCTTCTATTAACTAGAAATCCAGCAAATCATATAGAAACTTTAGGAATTAAATCAAATGTACAAAAAGCAGGGACTCTCCAAATCAGCACTTCTCAAATGATGAGGCCGCCATCATTGGAATGGCGCCCCCCAGTTGTTGGGGAGGCCCATCAGGGGAGGCAGTTTTGACCAGATTAATTATGTGAACCTGCACCCCTTTCTCGATGAATAAATCTCTGGTTTAGCAACATATCTGACAACTTTTGTGCTTATTTATTGTTCTTTTTGGTTAGGGAGACAAATCTTTAAGATAAATATAAGAACCTTCCCAAGAATGAAAATCTGTCCTGGTCATGTGATGATCTCGCAGGTGCACGGCTCGTTACAAGACACAGCACGGATAACCGTACTGTAACAAGCCCTGCACCTGTGTGATCACAAGACCAGGACAGATTCTCATCCTCTAGAAGTAAACAATGAAGGTCCCCATTCAATGACTACAATCAGAGATCCTGAAAACAGTGAGGAATTGATTTCCAAAGCATTTTTTTTTTTTACAGTGAATGCGCAAAATAGGAATATCCCTTAAATAAAAACTTGAACTTTACTCACCTTAGGAGTCAAAAAATTGCGTATACGCTTTTCTAGAAAAGGCTTCTTCAATATGGAGGTAACAGATGGACGATCTCGTGGGGATATTTTAAAGAGTTGAGAAATTAATGCCCTCAGATCGTATGAATACTTTGAGGAAACTGCTAAATACCGACCCCGGCAGATTTTTAGCACCAGTTGCCTTAGGTTGTCAGATTCAAACTGCAAAGAATACACAACTTTAGATGAAATGCAAGAACTCCAACATAAAATAAAAAATTTAAATGAGTGGCAAGTGCCGACAGTCATGTGACAACGAAACTCCTCCCACGGTGGGAAAAAATGTCAGTCTTCATAGAATAAAGCTTTACTGGTGATTCACCCCATTGACATATTTTTAGTGGCCCAGTTTTTCCTTTTACATTTGTGAACATTTTTCTAGGTTTTAAAAGAATTTGGTTTAGAGCGTGTTTTTGAAATGAAGCATAGAATTGTTATATGGCTTTATTAGGGTAAATTCACACACGACAGACTTATTTCAGCAGAAAACATATGGATTTCTGCAGGATGAATGGGACAGTCGCAGACATTTCTGACACAAATCTGCCGTATTTGCAGATAGGACGAAAATGATATAACATCATGAAATAATAGATTAGCAGGGGAATAAGAGAAATGTTAGGATATATGTGGGGTTTTTGCCTATGATTTATTTTTTACTCCTTTTTTTGTTTCCCGCATGTTATATATTCATTTTTTACCTTGCTTGTGCCGTAAGCAATGTTTGCACAGTACATAATATATTACTCACCGGATGTTTAAGAGTACAAAGTTCATACAGCACACACCCAAGAGACCAGACATCCCTAAACAATAAAGAAAACAAACAAATTTTTTTTAAGGTATAACATTATTTAGATGCCGCTTTGGTCTTAATGAATATGGCGCATCCCATTCACTCAGGGGTGTAAATACCATAGAGACAGACCATGCGACAGCTATCGGGCCCTTGGAGACATGGGCCCAGTTCTGGTTGGTCCTATACCATTTGTTACTAGGTGGAAAGAACCTGTGCAGGCGTCTTCTCTCCAGGAAAGGGGGGTAGGAAATTGGCCCAAGGGTCATGAAAAGGGCTTAGAGGCCCTCCCTGTAATGGTGGGGGGGGTAGGGAAACGGACAAGTGAGCCCTAATCTACCCGCCACTCTGTCCCTGCCTACTTGCAACGACCCGCCCTAGGCGACGGGGTACAACTGGGCGGCGGTCCCTGCGCTCAGTAAGTGCATGACAAACACGACAAACAAACAAGGGAATACAAGCAAGGGAAATGGGCAGTTGCTCGCGGAAACACCGTGAGCAACAGAGTAGTGAACGAGCCGAGTCAAGCCAGGAGAGTGCGAGGTACAAAGCGAAAAGCAGAAGAGTAGTCGGTAAGCCGGGGTCTGTATGGAGCAGGATCAAAAAGTAGCAGGAGCTGTAGCTGGGCCAGGAAACCTCAAGGAAAGAATTCACAAGCACAGATGGACAGGAAGAGCAGGCTTAAATAGACCGAGGGCGGGAGCTAGCTGAGTCTGGCCAGGTTGCGATAGGCTCTCCCACTCCTAAGCCTGCCAGCCTGAGTGGAGGAAGCTGGTGTCTGTCTCAGGGATGTACACTCAGGTGTTGACTGATTAATTCTGGGAATTAACCCCGAAGCAGTGCCTGGCAGATCCTTTACAGTACCCCCCCTTTTATGAGGGGCCACCGGACCCTTTCTAAGTGGACCTGGCTTACTGGGGAAACGCAGGTGGAACCTCCTGACCAATACCCCAGCGTGAACATCCCGGGCGGGTACCCAAGTCCTCTCCTCGGGCCCGTATCCTCTCCAATGGACCAGGTACTGGAGGGAGCCTTGGACCATCTTGCTGTCCACGATCCTGGCCACCTCAAATTCCACCCCCTCAGGGGTGAGGACGGGAACAGGAGGTTTCCTCGAGGGGGCCAAGGACGGGGAGCAGCGTTTCAGGAGGGAGGCATGAAACACGTTGTGTATACGAAAAGACGGGGGTAACTCCAGCCGGAAAGAGACAGGACTGAGGACCTCAATGACCTTATACGGCCCAATAAACCGGGGAGCAAACTTTTTGGACGGAACCTTGAGACGCAAGTTCCTGGATGACAACCACACCAGATCCCCGACCACAAACAGGGGGTTAGCAGAACGTCTTCTATCGGCCTGAGCCTTCTGTATGCTCTGGGACGCCTCTAGGTTCTTCTGAACCTGGGCCCAGACTGTGCACAGATCCCGATGAACGACCTCCACCTCGGGATTGTTGGAACAACCAGGTGAAACGGAGGAGAACCGTGGATTAAACCCAAAATTACAGAAAAAGGGAGAGACCCCTGACGAGTTACTGACCCGGTTATTAAGGGAAAATTCGGCGAGGGGAATGAAAGAAACCCAATCAAATTGACAGTCAGAGACAAAACATCTTAAGTATTGTTCTAGAGACTGATTAGTCCTCTCCGTTTGGCCATTGGTTTCAGGATGGAAAGCAGAGGAGAAGGACAGATCAATCCCCAACTTATTACAGAAGGCTCTCCAAAACAATGAAACAAATTGTACCCCCCTGTCAGAAACAATATTGACGGGGACCCCATGGAGACGCAGGATGTGTTTGATAAACAAGGTAGCCAACGTCTTGGCGTTGGGTAGTTTCTTGAGGGGCACAAAGTGGCACATTTTACTGAAGCGGTCTACCACCACCCACACCACCGACTTGCCTTGGGATGGAGGCAAATCGGTGATAAAATCCATGGAGATATGTGTCCAAGGTCTCTGGGGAATGGGCAACGAACGCAGTAAGCCCGCTGGTCGGGACCTGGGAGTCTTGGACCTGGCACAAACCTCACAGGCGGCGACGTAGGCCTTAACGTCTTTAGGCAAACCAGGCCACCAATAATTTCTGGTAATGAGGTGTTTGGTACCCAGGATGCCTGGATGGCCAGATAGTGCGGAGTCGTGATTTTCCCTAAGTACCCTTAGCCGGAATTGCAGGGGAACAAACAGCTTGTTCTCAGGAAGGTTCCCAGGAGCTGAACCTTGATCAGCAGCAATTTCAGAGACTAAATCGGACTCGATAGAGGAAATGACTATACCTGGAGGCAAAATACAAACAGGATCTTCCTCCGAAGGAGGGCTGGCCATGAAGCTACGCGACAGTGCATCCGCCTTAATATTTTTAGACCCGGCCCTATAGGTAACCAAAAAATTGAATCTGGTAAAAAACAACGCCCATCGAGCTTGTCTCGGGTTTAGCCTCCGGGCAGATTCTAGGAAAACCAGATTCTTGTGGTCGGTAAGGACCGTTACCTGGTGCCTAGCCCCCTCCAGGAAGTGGCGCCACTCTTCAAATGCCCATTTAATGGCTAAAAGTTCGCGGTTGCCAATATCATAGTTACACTCCGTGGGCGAAAACTTCCTAGAAAAGTAAGCACAGGGGCGGAGATGGGTGAGGGAGCTGGTACCCTGGGACAAGACGGCCCCCACTCCCACCTCGGACGCGTCAACCTCCACAATAAATGGCTCCCTTTGGTTGGGCTGAACCAGCACGGGGGCCGAGATAAAGCACTTCTTGAGGGTCTCAAAAGCCTGGACGGCCTCAGGGGGCCAATGGAGGACATCAGCACCCTTGCGAGTGAGGTCCGTAAGAGGCTTAGCGACGACCGAGAAGTTAGCAATAAATCTCCTGTAATAGTTAGCGAACCCCAAAAAACACTGTAGCGCTTTCAGGGAGGCAGGTTGGACCCATTCAGCCACAGCCTGAACCTTGGCAGGGTCCATGCGGAATTCATGAGGAGTGAGGATTTGACCTAAAAATGGTATCTCCTGTACCCCAAATACACATTTTTCGATTTTGGCAAACAGTTTGTTTTCTCGAAGGACCTCGAGCACTTTCCTGACATGCTCTATGTGGGAGGACCAGTCCCTGGAAAACACCAATATGTCATCAAGGTACACTACAAGAAATATCCCCAGGTAATTTCTCAAAATCTCATTTATGAAGTTCTGGAAGACCGCAGGGGCATTGCACAACCCAAAGGGCATGACGAGGTATTCGAAATGGCCTTCGGGCGTGTTAAACGCAGTCTTCCACTCATCCCCCTCTTTGATGCGAATAAGGTTATACGCCCCCCGTAGATCCAATTTAGAGAACCATTGGGCCCCCTGAACCTGATTAAAGAGATCAGGAATCAAAGGAAGGGGATACTGGTTCCTTACCGTGACCTTATTCAGGCCACGGTAGTCAATGCATGGCCTAAGACCCCCATCCTTCTTCCCTACGAAGAAGAAGCCAGCACCTACCGGAGAAGAAGAGGGACGAATGTAACCCTTGGCCAGGGATTCCTGGATATACTCCCTCATGGCTTCACGTTCGGGACAAGAAAGGTTAAATATCCTACCCTTAGGAAGCTTAGCTCCTGGTACCAATTCGATAGCGCAATCGTATTCTCTATGAGGCGGTAATACTTCGGAGGCCTCTTTAGAGAAAACATCAGCGAAGTCCTGAACAAACTCGGGTAGCGTATTCACCTCCTTAGGGGGAGAAATAGAATTAACAGAAAAACATGACGTACAACATTCATTACCCCATTTGGTTAGCTCCCCAGTATTCCAGTCAAACGTAGGATTATGCAACTGCAACCAGGGAAGACCTAGAACCAAATCGTACGATAATCCCTGCATCAATAGTACAGAGCATTGCTCCAAATGCATGGAGCCAACAAGGAGTTCAAAAACAGGGGTATGCTGTGTAAAATAACCATTAGCAAGAGGAGTGGAGTCGATACCCACTACCGGAACAGGTTTAGGCAAATCAATCAGAGGCATAGCGAGAGACATAGCAAATTCCACAGACATGATATTAGCAGAAGACCCTGAATCCACGAAGGCACTGCCGGTAGCAGACCTACCACCAAAAGAGACCTGAAAGGGAAGCAATATCTTAGTACGTTTCATATTTACGGGAAATACCTGTGCGCCCAAGTGACCTCCCCGATGATCACTTAGACGCGGGAGCTCTCTGACAGCATTCTTACGCTTGGGACAGTTGTTTACTTGATGCTTGACATCCCCACAGTAGAAGCAGAGACCATTCTTCCTGCGGAATTCTCTACGTTGTTGAGGGGACACGGAGGCCCCGAGTTGCATAGGTATTTCTGAGTCTTTAGGTGAGAAACGAAGCAACGGGACTTCGGGAGGCATCATGGGGGAGTCGGAGGAAAAAACACATAAACGTTCACGTTGTCGTTCCCTGAGACGTCGGTCAAGTCGTACCACTAAAGCCATAACCTGGTCTAAGGAGTCAGAAGAGGGATAACTAACTAGCAGGTCTTTCAGGGCATTCGACAGACCCAACCTAAACTGGCACCTTAAGGCAGGGTCATTCCACCGAGAAGCTACGCACCACTTCCTAAAGTCAGAGCAATACTCCTCAACAGGTCTCTTACCCTGACGTAAGGTCACCAGCTGACTCTCGGCAAAGGCAGTTCTGTCAGTCTCGTCATAAATAAGTCCGAGGGCAGAAAAGAAACAATCAACGGAGGAAAGTTCAGGGGCGCCAGGAGCCAAGGAGAAGGCCCACTCTTGGGGCCCTTCCTGGAGCCGGGACATAATTATACCCACCCGCTGGCTCTCAGAACCTGAGGAGTGAGGCTTTAAGCGAAAGTAAAGCCTACAACTCTCCCGAAAGGAGAGAAAAGCCCTCCGGTCACCTGAGAACCGGTCGGGCAACTTGAGGTGGGGTTCAAGGGGTGCGGTGAGGGGAACTACCAAGGTAGCATCAGGCTGGTTGACCCTCTGAGCCAGGGCCTGGACCTGTAGGGAGAGACCCTGCATTTGCTGAGCCAGGGTTTCACGGGGTTCCATAATGGTGTCAGGGACCAGGGTAGACTAGGTATAGGGCTTGTGAATTTGTAATGGTGGGGGGGGTAGGGAAACGGACAAGTGAGCCCTAATCTACCCGCCACTCTGTCCCTGCCTACTTGCAACGACCCGCCCTAGGCGACGGGGTACAACTGGGCGGCGGTCCCTGCGCTCAGTAAGTGCATGACAAACACGACAAACAAACAAGGGAATACAAGCAAGGGAAATGGGCAGTTGCTCGCGGAAACACCGTGAGCAACAGAGTAGTGAACGAGCCGAGTCAAGCCAGGAGAGTGCGAGGTACAAAGCGAAAAGCAGAAGAGTAGTCGGTAAGCCGGGGTCTGTATGGAGCAGGATCAAAAAGTAGCAGGAGCTGTAGCTGGGCCAGGAAACCTCAAGGAAAGAATTCACAAGCACAGATGGACAGGAAGAGCAGGCTTAAATAGACCGAGGGCGGGAGCTAGCTGAGTCTGGCCAGGTTGCGATAGGCTCTCCCACTCCTAAGCCTGCCAGCCTGAGTGGAGGAAGCTGGTGTCTGTCTCAGGGATGTACACTCAGGTGTTGACTGATTAATTCTGGGAATTAACCCCGAAGCAGTGCCTGGCAGATCCTTTACACTCCCAGCCTGGATGGGAAACATTGGCACCTAAATGGCAGGAGCATTTTAATCTTTGCTATGGGGCCCCCTCTTTTCTATGTACACCACTGTACTCACAATTTCTGAGGTGAATAACAATTGATGAATGTTAAAATATATAAAAAATGTAAGAAGTGATTATGAAAAATAAATACTGCATTTGCCCGTTCTTGTCTGCACGGTAAAGCTCAGGGCTTTTGCTATTAATGCACACACATAAAACATAGGCGGGATGTATCAATAGCTGCCATTGGAAGTTGAATAAATCAGTGAAAAGGGTGCAAAGTGCATCAAGTTTTTATCAAAAGGGTACACATGGCATAATATATTTAGCGCAACTACTGGATATGTTCGAAACACTTCTCTTCCTTGTGCCACCTTATGCCTGGCATACATGCAATTTATGCCAAAAAATGGCGCACATCTTGAATCTCCTCTTAGTCATGCCCCTTTCTCTTGACACTTTTTAAAACTCTCGAGAAAGGAGTAAAATTTGGAACTTGCCAGGTATTCAAATTTTTTTAACCATTTTGCATAGAAAATCTCCCCCATAGTCTAAATAGCAACTCACGTTTTATTGTTATAGGGTCTGTTTTCACAGATTTCTGGGGAGAGGTAGTACGGAGTCCCTACACATGTCCGTGCCAGCTCCATTGTGCTGTAATGGAAACAGTTAAAATATCATTGACTTTAATGAACAACTGCAGGTTAAAGTGAAATTTACACAATTTTCCAACAATACATTTTAATTTTTAGTTATTAAACACCACTAACAATATTTATGAGTAAATACTATATCGGTAGCAATATCCTTCATTATAATACCCTTAAAAGACAAATCATCATCATCTGAAAATCCCTTGATACACAATCCAAAAGGTGCAGGTGATGCTTTGTTATATTTTTGTCTACTCATAATCCGTACCTGTCCGTAATCTGATTGTTACACCCAGACCGCTCCGCGATTCTACTGAACCAAATTTACAGCACCATAGGTATCTGTATGCAGGGATAACAATAGTAAGAACTCCCAAGTTAGGCACTGATGTTAATTTTTGTAGGTACCCCGGCTTCCCGTATATTGGGTTATGTCCATCCCTTGCTTAGAAAATGAACTACTGATATGAGGAACTCTAAGGCCTCATGCACACGACCGTGGTGTTTTTCTGGTCCGCAAATTCCAGGACCGTGTTCCGTGGAATGTCATCCGCAGTTCATCCGTATGTAATCCGCAGTTCATCCGTATGTAATCCGCAAAAATGCGGATGAAAAAAAAAAAAAAAAAAAAGGACTTTTAAACAGGATGCCAAAAGCTTGGTCAAACCCCCTTTAGAAGGTCACATGATCTGCAAATCCGCAAACTGCGGATGACACACGGCGGTGTATCCGCAATTTCCACGGGCCCATTGACTTCTATTGGCATGTCCGCACCGCATTTGCGGCCCATAATAAGACATGTCCGGAGTTTCTGCGGCACGGATGTGCGGACATGCGGAGAGCCGTGAAAACACGGATAGTGGGTATGGCCACATAGAAATGAATGGGTCCGCAATTAACCCGTGGATTTGCGGTTGAATTGCGGACGCAAAAACACGGTCGTGTGCATGAGGCCTAACTCTCCAATTAGTGCAAATTAGCAAAATAAATACAATATATGGACAAAATGAGGATGCATCTCTTAATCATTTAATTCAGGGTTTCATGGAGTCCGATTGCCAGAGGTGCATAAAGACCACGAAAAGAGCGAGGTCGTCAAGTGCTGAGGCACATAGTACATAAAAGTCGCCAACGCTCTGCTGAGAGAGCTGAGAGAACTGGAGAGCTCCAAACCTCCTCTGGCATTAACATCCACACTAAAACTGTGCGCCGGGAGTTTCATGACATGAGTTTCCATGGCCGATCAGCTGCATGCCAGCCTTACATTATCGGATGGAGTGGTGTAAAGCACGCCGCCACTGGACTCTGGAGCAGTGGAGACTTGTTCTGTGGAGTGATGAATCACACTTCTCTATCTGGCAGTCAGATGGACGAGTCTGGGTTTGGTGAATTTGACGTTACCTGCCTGACTGCATTGTGCCAAGTGTAAAGTTTAGTGGAGGAGGGATAATGCTATGGAGTTGTTTTTCAGGAGTTGGCCTAGGCCCCTTAATTCCAGTGAAAGGAAATCTAAATGCTTCAAAATACCAAGACATTTTGGACACTTGTATGCTTACAACTTTGTGGGAACAGTTTGAGTTCGGCCCTTTTCTGTTCAAGTATGACTGTGCCCCGGTGCACAAAGCAAGGTCCGTAAGAACATGGTTGGGTGAGTTTGTTGTGGAAGAACTTGACTGTCCCGCACAGAGCCCTGACCTCAACCCAATCCAACACCTTCGATGAACAACTGTAGAATGGATATTGCGGGTCTGGCCCTCTCGCCCAACATCAGTGTCTGACAAATTCTCTTCTGGATGAATGGGCAAAAATTACCACAGACACACTCCAAAATGTTATAGAAAGCCTTTCCAGAAGAGTGGAAGCTGTTTTAGATGCAAAGAGGGACCAACTCCCTATTAGTGTCTATGGATTTAGAATGGCATGTCATGAAAGCTCCTGTAGGTGTAATGTTTAAGTGTCCCAATATTTTTGTTTATATGACGTTTCTTCAATACTGGGTCCATTGGTAAATATGAGGCATTTAGTGGTTGTTTAATATCCTAGAATTCTGTCAAGTGATTTGAACCCGGAATATCTAGGTGGTAACCTAAAATAATACCTACCGTATATAATAATATGTATTAAAAAAAAAAAAGCAGTAGGCTGTACTAAATGTAGGTTAGCAGGGAGTAGGGTACAAATGCAAGGAATTATGACTGCACAGGGTTCGTTTGAAATCTGAAACCATGAAGCATGTGAGTTGTATACACAAAACAGTAGAATACTTTTAATCAAGACTGTTTGCAGAGTTTTTAATTTTTTGTTTAAAGAGAACTTTTCACCTGCCCATACATGAGCAGCTGAGCGCAGCATGTAATAGGCAGGGCTGCACAAACCCTGGGGCACTTTAAAAAAAAAAATGCTATCCTCCTCCGTTATTTAGATATCGGTGCCGTTATATTTGGGGCCCAATACTTAAATAACCCCCTGAACTGTCAATGGGGCGTGTAATGGCAAGGGGGCGTAACATCGCTGTGACACTGTCCAATCAGTGTCACAGCAAGAGCTTGAGAGAGGAGAGCATGTGTGCGCACAGCTCGGAGCTGTGCGCGCATGCGCACGTACAATCGCTCTCACTCACTTGCGAGAGATCACACAGTCTTACTTGTCTGCCGAGAGCTGAAGAGTGAGTGAGCGCACACGCTCTCCTCTCTCCAGTTTGTGCAGCTCTGCCTATTACATGCTGCACTCAGCCGCACATGTATGGGCAGGTGAAAGGTTCCCTTTAAGATCCATTGGCGTAACAATATAATTAGTTGCAAAAGTGGACATACTCTTTCACAAAACTTTTGATATATGTCATAGAGACATGTCAGAAGTTTTGATCAGTGGGGATCTGGGTGCTGAGACCCCCACCGATCCATGAAACGAATAGGCCGAACATCTATCAGCCCGACTTCTGCCTCACGTGTAGAGCCAATCACAGCAGAAGGTGCTAAGTGCTCGGCTGAACGCTACTGTCCGTCCGTTTCAGCGATGAGTGGGAGTATCAGCACCCGGACCCCATCGATCAAAACTTTGACATGTCTCTATGACATATCAGAAATTCTGTGGAAGTGCAGTCACTCTTTAAGGCTTTTTATGATGTGATTCCATACTGTACTGTAAACAATATGTAATGAGTCTACGTAATCCACTTACTTGTTCAGCATTCTTGCTATACCAAAGTCCCCCAGCTTGGCCAATGTTCCATTGTTAGTCAGAAAGATGTTCTGCGAGTTAAAGTGAAACGATCAATGGCTGCATCAAGATTAGTAGCTCTAACACCGCTGCTGTATAATCCTAGAACTCATACCTGTGCTTTAATATCACGATGAAGTACTTTGCGGTCATGGATGTGTTTCAGACCCAGAGAAATCTGCACAAACCAGTTAAGGATCTGTAATGACAGATGGAATTTAGTTCAGAAGTGAATTATGTCCAATAAAGTATCTACATATGATTACTATACATTTATCTTATGCACTTTATTTTTTAATACATACGTCTAGATAACTTGCAGCTAGGTTGGTAAGTTGTATTTGTTGTAGTCAGTGAAATCTCTACTGATTAAATGCATATACCTTCAGTCATCAGCCTTATTGAAAGTGGTTGTCCAGCCCTTTTATTTATGCAAATGTGTAATATATTTAGTGTTTCAATTCCTTGATATATTCAAAATCACTTGCTGTCAGTGGATGGAAATATTATTACATTTAAGGGCTGAAAAGCTGTATAGATGTAATATTTCTCACAGGTGATGCTACAATGTTTCCAGTGTAGGCAATTTTGTATGAAAACAGCCTGGAATCCAGGCTGATAGTAGCTCTTATCTACATTAAAAGTTCTGTTCTTGTTATGTTTAGCGGATTGCCTAGACTAGATATATTTTTATAGCAAAGCATTACTATTGAGACAGTATTTTGCCGCCATAGATCGGGCACTGCATGGAATTTACTGCAAAACTTAAAGAGGCTCTGTCACCAGATTTTGCAACCCCTATCTGCTATTGCAGCAGATCGGCGCTGCAATGTAGATTACAGTAACGTTTTTATTTTTAAAAAACGAGCATTTTTGGCCAAGTTATGACCATTTTCGTATTTATGCAAATGAGGCTTGCAAAAGTACAACTGGGCGTGTTGAAAAGTAAAAGTACAACTGGGCGTGTATTATGTGCGTACATCGGGGCGTGTTTACTACTTTTACTAGCTGGGCGCTCTGATGAGAAGTATCATCCACTTCTCTTCAGAACGCCCAGCTTCTGGCAGTGCAGCACTGTGACGTCACTCACAGGTCCTGCATCGTGTCGGCACCAGAGGCTACAGATGATTCTGCAGCAGCATCAGCATTTGCAGGTAAGTAGCTACATCGACTTACCTGCAAACGCCGATGCTGCTGCAGAATCATCTGTAGCCTCTGGTGCCGATGTGTCCTCGCTCGTCTGACACGATGCAGGACCTGTGAGTGACGACACAGCGTGATCTCTGGAGAACACGGCTGTGTCTGCACTGCCAGAAGCTGGGCGTTGTGAAGAGAAGTGGATGATACTTCTATACACAACGCCCAGCTAGTAAAAGTAGTAAACACGCCCCGATGTACACACATAATACACGCCCAGTTGTACTTTTACTTTTCAACACGCCCAGTTGTACTTTTGCAAGCCTCATTTGCATAAATACGAAAATGGTCATAACTTGGCCAAAAATGCTCGTTTTTTAAAAATAAAAACGTTACTGTAATCTACATTGCAGCGCCTATCTGCTGCAATAGCAGATAGGGGTTGCAAAATCTGGTGACGGAGCCTCTTTAAGAGGAGTCAGAGATAATGGAGGAGAAAGAAGAGATTTGGGACTATGCATTTCTGTTAAGCCTGGGTGACTGTTTGACTAAACTCCATGGCTAAGAAAGGACATCACTGGCACAAAAAGGAATGAGAGACGGTGCCCAGAGATAGAAAAAGAAATGTTTTAAGCACAGCAGGGGTAGACATACTATATGTGTAAACTTTGTGCACATGGGCTCAGTAGGTAAGGGTCTTCCTATTATAGATTGCATGAAATAAACTGAGCTAATGAATTTCATGGCTCACAATTGCCGGTTGGTTGTTAGAAATACAAAATGGTGATATATGATGAGCTATTCGAAAGCAAATGGCCCATAGACTGTTTTTAGCTAATTTGCTCTTCTAGTTTTGGAAATTACCTTTCATTTTAGTAAATGAGCTACATTGATTTGGTATTATCACATGAGGTCCTGGCATACTGAAACTTGGTAACCAATAATCAAAAAGCAATTTGGCCATCCAGGTTTATATTTCACCGATACCTGATGAACCGGATACATATGGACATTTGATCTTCACATTTTTCACATACCAAATACAATCTACAGTCTTTGGGGGTCATTGTCCCAAACACAATGAATGTTTACTGATTGTCTACCTGGTCTTCATCAAATAAAACACCTCTCTGCTTGTTAATCCTCTTCGTCAGGTCTCCTCCATCACAGTATTCCATCACAATGTACAGATTATTATTCTCTGAAATGAATATTATACGTTAATGACCATACAGATAGATCAATGCTTTAATGGTCTACATAGTACTAGAGAATTAATAGAGTAATAGAGAAGGGTTCCCCAACCAGGAGACCCCTATGTTAGTCAGTATAGAGAGCAGCTGAGTGTACATTATACATAAGCTCAGTGATTTCAAAGGTAATGGTTCACTGCTGTAGTTATAGTGATAACCCACTGAGTGACACCCTAATCGGAGGGAAATCGAAGAGGCACCCAGCAATCATCTAGTCTCTAGAGGACCTCCTCAATAAAATGTGAATCAGCAAAGGTAAAGCACTTTGAGGAGTGCAAATAGCTCTCTTCTAAAAGCATGAGAAGATGCCTGTTAAAGAGGCTCTGTCACCACATTATAAGTGCTTTGTCTCCTATATAAGGAGATCGGCGCTGTAATGTAGGTGACAGCAGTGCTTTTTATTTAGAAAAACGATCTATTTTTACCACTATACGAGTTATTTTTAGCTTTATGCTAATTAGTTTCTTAATGCCCAAGTGGGCGTGTTTTTACTTTAGACCAAGTGGGCGTTGTACAGAGGAGTGTATGACACTGACCAATCAGCGTCATACATTTCTCTCCATTCATTTACACTGCACTAGCGATATAGCTATATCGCTATGTGCAGCTACATACACACACTATAACATTACTGTAGTGTCCTGAAAATGAATATACATTACATCCAGCCAGGAGGTGATGTGTATTCAGAATCCTGACACGTCTGAATCTTTTCTGTGAGATTTCCAACAAGGCAAACGTAATCTCGCGAGATTACCATGTAAACTGTCATTTAAAACAAGATTATGTTTGCCTTGCTGGAAATCTCACAGAAAAGATTCAGATGTGTCAGGATTCTGAATACACATCACGTCCTGGCTGGAGGTAATGTATATTCATTATCAGGACACTGCAGTAATGTTATAGTATGTGTATGTGGCTGCACATAGCGATATAGCTATATCGCTAGTGCTGTGTAAATGAATGGAGAGGAGTGCATGACGCTGATTGGTCAGCGTCATACACTCCTCTGTACAACGCCCACTTGGTCTAAAGTAAAAACACGCCCACTTCGTCATCAAGAAACTAATTAGCATAAAGCTAAAAATCGCTCATAAAGTGGTAAAAATAGATAGTTTTTCTAAATAAAAAGCACTGCTGTCACTTACATTATAGCGCCCATCTCCTTATGTAGGCGATTGGGCACTTATAATGTGGTGACAGAGTCTCTTTAAGTACTATTAAGTGTAGTAGTCAATGTCAAGCAGCTGCTGCAAAAGCAAATAGGATTTTAGGGTATATAAAAAAAAAGATAAAAACCTGTGATTAAAATGTATATAATCCCTCTATAAATCCCTTGTAAGGCCACATCTTGAATATGGGATTCAGTTTCGGGCTCCAAATTGTAAAAATTATATAGGAGAGCAAGAGAGGGTTCAAAGGCAGGCGGCTAAATTAATAAATGGGATGGGAGGTGTCGCTTATAATGAAAGGCTAAAAAAATTGGGCTTGTTTAGCTTGGAAAAAAAGAAGCCTTAGAAGTGATCTTATTAACATGTATAAATATATGTGTGGTCAATACAGAGAGCTAGCATATGATCTGTTCCTTCCAAGGACTTTTACGGAGAACCAGGGGACATTTATTACATGTGGAAGAAAGAAGTTTCAGACATCAATATAGGAAAGGGTTCTTTACAGTTAGAGTAGTCAAACTATGTAATGCCCTACCCCAAAGAGGTAGTGATGGCAGATACTATGTCAGCATGTAAAAAAGGCTAGATGATTATTCACTGACGAATGGCATTGAGGGTTATTACAAATCAAGCAATGAAAGACATGTAATTTATTGAGAAAGTTTGAACTTGATGGACTTTTTTTTAACCTATGTAACATAGCTACCCCATATGCCAATGTCTCATTCTGGAGAGTGTCTGAACGGAGAGCGACATTGACCTATAAAGTAGCCATGTCAATTTTTACAAACAAACCTTCTATTGATGTAAAAAATGTTACAATATTTGGGTGATTCATCTTAGCCAGAAGGGTAACCTCTTTATGGGAAGCCTCTTTCTCCTTCCTGGCCATCTGTAGAAGACAAAATAACAGATGTCAGACTTTTTTTAAAGGGATTTATCACCTATATGTTTTATACTAAATACAACCAGGTAGTGAAACATAGTCTTTTTTTTAATCTGTTTTATTTTTCTGATTGTAAATATTTTTAATTCTATTTTTTGTACATTATTATGGGGAGAGCCATTTTGCTGAGCAGCTGCTCTCTCTGTTTCGACTGCAAACTGGACAGAGCATAGCCTTTAACTCACTTTCCATGGTTTTCATGAACTAGTTGGTTTTCCCTAAGTGTACCCCTTAATCTAGAGATTGCGAATATTCAACCAACCAATATGAAAATATAACGGATATAAAATATTAAAAATATTTTGAAAATAACTATTAGATTCAACAGCAGTGCAACATATGGCCTCATTAGACAACATTAGAGGCCTCCGTCGCAGATCTGCTGAGATTACCGGAAACAATTGTTTCCGGTAAAAGCACGGACACTCTGACGGAAAGGCGTTGGAGCCCAATAAAGTCAATGGGTTCTGCCGGCTGCCGGTGGTATCTGTGGTGCAATGGAACCATCGCTTCCAGTTTTCTCTTGTTCTGCTCCTCTGATGGAGCAGAACGGAAAGACCCAACGCTGGTGTGAACATAGCCTAAACATGGCAGAAAGAAACTTGTGACTACAAAAGTGATATTCTGATTGCACCCGTGGTTGATCCAGTAGGCACAGGTAGTATTCTGTTAACAGAATACATGCTACTGTAAATGTAAGTCTGTTGTTCGGTCCGCATGGTAACAAATGGCAATTTCAAATTTCCTGCAGTCCTGTAGGGGCACTGAAAATGGAGCTTCACCTAATTCATAAGAGATTTGCTAAATGAACAATTTCGTAAAGTGCATTTATTACTGGACTTGCTTCTTTTGCAAGTGGGATTGATTCAGGTATTAGATCATCTGCAGAATATAGGCCTCTGTATTGTGTGAATGGAGAGCGTAGTACGGTCAACATTGCCATTGCTTTGGTAAAACTCTGAACAGCTGGTGTAGGGGCTCATGCACATGGCGATATTACAGCTCCATGATAATAATATTTATCCAGTGCTGCAAGACAATAGTGCGGACCACTGAGCCATCTGTGCTTTACTTTCTACTTGTATTTATCACGTGCTGTGACCTGGATCTTCCTGCCAATAACATACAAAATAATCACCTTGGAAAGATTTACTTCTTTGATTACACATTGGATATTGTCCTTTCTTCCTTTTGCCAGAAAAGCTTTTCCAAATGCTCCTTCTCCGATCATCCGAATGATTTCATAGTTATCCATGTTTTACTGTCAGATTAGACCTTAAGATGAAAAAACAAATTTTGTATAAAACAATTTTTATGAAGAGCATCATTCGATTACACAGCATCGTACTTTACAGTAGAGGTCAATTAAATGTGTTCTGTTTCTTCTTATGTCATGCTTTCCGCTCTGTAAGCCACAGGCAAAATCCATGTCAAGTATAGCTCTGCTCTGGAGGACCACTGGAGTCCACTAAAATCAACAGATTCCCTTTATTTCAATTGGCATTCTGCAATGATTCAGTCTCCTTGCATAGGCAATGGAGGGACATCTAGCACTGTCATTGGATGTCCTAGTGATATCAGAAATTAATAATGAAACTGATTTAGGAATATAAACCCTGTACTGGTGTAAGTGTGATAGTTTAACTGGTTCCCGACCGCTGGCTGTATTTTTACGGCGAGCGGTCAGGGTCCTTAAAACCCGAGCCATAGACTTTTTACGGCTCGGGTTTTAACTTGCTGCCCGCGCGATCGGGCAGCTGAATGTCGGGTCTCCGGCTGTCAGTGACTGCCGGGGACCCTGAGGAGAGGATAGAAGCAGTTTTCGCTGCTTCTGTCTTCTCCGATGTCTTTTTACACAGCGCTCAATGAACGCTGTGTAAAGGAATAGAGACAGCAGCCGCGCCGCTGTCTCTATTCCTCTCGGTGATCATGTGACTGTTCACATGATCGCCGGGTGCCGTTACTGACAGACTGCTGCTGGGTCTTACTAAACCCAGCACAGGCCTATTAGCGACAATCGTCACTATGAGAGGGCTGATTTCCCCTGTAACTGGGGCTGCTGTGCAGCTCCAGTTACAGTGGAAAAACATGGTGTAAAAGAAAGAAAAAATATATATAAAGCTCCCCAAAGGTCTTTTTTGACCTTTGGGGGACAGACCATAGTAATAAAAAAAGAATAAAGTAAAGTGCAAAAAAAAATTAAATAATAAATACACATAAAATACCCAGCGCTGACCCAATTACCCTAATATAGACATGTAATATATTAAAATTTACGGTAGACAATGACGATCACAAATAAAAGGTCTATTTCAGGGTAAAACTATGTTATTACCAAAAAAAAAAATAGCTGAAACGTAAAAAAGCTCATTTTTTTACTATTATTTTCAAACTTTATGAATAAAAATTCTAAAATAGCAAAAAAGGTGTGTATAAAAATGATAAAAAATGAAACCTGCATTGCCTACGGAAAAAAAAAGTCGCAAAAATCACGTCGTTAGCCCAACAAATAAAAAAGTTATAGCCATTTAACTAACGTGCTAAAAATGGCTAAACGGTGTCTGGTCCTGAAGGCGCAAAATAGCCTGGTCCTGAACTGGTTAATAAATAAACGAAATATATAAAGTGCACATTAAAGAGGCATTCTCATCTACATAATCAGATCTGAAACGGCCAGAAACCTAAAATTAGCCACTTCCCTAAATACCTTTATTAACGGCAGGATGTAGAGCAGGGGTCTCAAACACGGAGCCCGCGGTCAGTGAAGCTCCCTCAAGAGAGGAGAGAGCAGGCAAACGGAGGAGCACGACGGTGCTCCTTCATGACATCATGAAGGAGCGCAGTCCCTTTCCCGCGCTGCTGGATCGTTGGTGGTAGGTGAGCAATGGCTACACAGCCCCTTGTAGATATCGCCCCACACACCCCGCCCTGTTGACAGTGCTACACCCCCCCCCAGTAAATTACTTAATTGGGGCTCCCTCTAGGAGTGGAATCCCCAGCCAGAGCATTGCCGTATATGTACAGCGACTTCAGGTGCTCCTCCAGCAGAGGAATCCCCGGCCAGTGCGTCGGCAACCTCTGGCTGGGTATTGCACTCCTAGAGGGAGCCCCAATAGGGTTATATATAGGGAGTGTATGTGTGGGACTATCTATAAAGGGGTGTGCGGCACTATCTACAAAGGGCACTGTGGCACTATCTACAGAGGGTACTGTGGCACTATCTACAGAGGGCACAGTGGCACTATCTAAAAATGTGCTGCCCAATCTTGACACTCTTGTGTCTGCCAACGCTGCCAACTGAGCAGCCAGACTGCATTTAGCGACACTTAAACTGGAAAACTGGATTGTTAAAATAACCACGTGGAGTAAGCGTGCAAATTTCCGGTAAGTTTAAACATAGCGGTATTATTATAGTATGGTAGTATTGTTATAGAAGTGTAGTATTGTTATAGTAATGTAGTATTGTTATAGTAGTGTAGCGTTGTTATAGTATTGTAGTGTTGTTATAGTAATGTAGCATTGTTATAGTATTGTAGTGTTGTTATAGTAATGTAGTATTATAGTAATGTAGTATTGTTATAGTAATGTAGTATTATTATAGTAATGTAGTATTATAGTAATGTAGTATTGTTATAGTAATGTAGTATTGTTACAGTAATGTAGTATTGTTATAGTAATGTAGTATTATTATAGTAATGTAGTATTATAGTAATGTAGTATTGTTATAGTAATGTAGTATTGTTACAGTAATGTAGTATTGTTATAGTAATGTAGTATTATTATAGTAATGTAGTATTATAGTAATGTAGTATTGTTATAGAAATACGCCGTAGCCCTGAAGCCTTTGACTACACCTGCAGAAAGCACAAAGCTGCCGAGTCCTTATCAGGGCTTTGAAAGTGCACTTGCTCTAAAAGCTCTGTTATCTCTATATGTAAATAAAGAAATAGCAGTGTAAACTTAGGCTGTGTTCACATCACCGTATCTTTCCGCTGAGGGGTTACATAGTTACATAGTCAGTACGGTTGAAAAATACACATGTCCATCAAGCTCAACCAAGGGATGGGAAAAGGGAAGGGAAACATTTCTACACATAGGAGCTAATATTTTTTTTTGTTCTAGGAAATTATCTAAGCCTTTTTTCCAATTCAAATTATTTTATTGGTTTTAACCCCTTAACGCCGAAGGACGGATATATCCGTCCTCAGCAGCTGCTAGTTCGCGCAGGAGGACGGATATATCCGTCCTGTGATCGCGCGGGTACTGACAGTTTACCCACGCGATCAGCGGCAGGAGCACGGCTGTTATACACAGCCTGGCTCCTGCTGCAACTGCCGGAATCGAAGCACGCGCCGATTCCGGCAGTTTAACCCATTAAATGCCGCTGTCAACAGTGACAGCGGCATTTAATGTGTTTGACAGAGGGGGGATCTCCCTCTGTCTCCCGATCGGCGCCCCCGCAAACAAATCGCGGGTCGCCGTCGGGTTTCCATGACAGCCGGGGGTCTAACAAAGACCCCCAGGTCTGTCTTCAGCATCTGCCTGTTAGGCGATGCCAGAGGCATGACCTAACAGATTGCCTGTCAGTTTTACACTGACAGGCAATAATGCTTTGGTATACAAAGTATACCAAAGCATTATATATGCGATCGGCACATCGCATAGTGAAGTCCCCTGGTGGGACTAAAAAAAAAAAGTAAAACCGTTAAATAAAGTTTGTGAAAAAAAAAATAAAAAAAATTACAGTCAAAGTCAAATAAAACTACTTTTTTGCCCCAAAAAGTGGTTTTATTTAATAAAACGGTCAAAACAAATCACACATACACATATATGGTATCCCCGCGATCGTAACAACTTGACCAATAAAATGAACACATTAATTAAACCGCCGGATGAACGGCGTCCAAAGAAAACGCAAAAAACAACGGCAAAATTCTCTCTTTTCTCCCATTCCCCCCATAAAAAATAAAATAAAAGTTCATCTATAAGTCCTATGTACCCCAAAATAGTACTAATGAAAACTACACATTGTCCCGCAAAAATCAATCCCACGTACGGCCACATCGACGGAAAAATAAAAAAATTACGCCTCTTGGAACGCGGCGATGCAAAAACAAGTAATTTTTTTCTAAAAGGGTTTTTATTGTGCAAACGTAGAAAAAACATATAAAACCTTTACACATTTGGTATCCCTGTAATCGTGCCGACCCATAGAATAAAGTTAACATGTTATTTACGCTGCATAGTAAACGGCGTAAATTTATAACGTGAAAATTAATGCTGGAATAGCTGCTTATTTTCAATTCTCTCCTAAAATAAAGTTAATAAAAGTTAATCAATATGTTATAAGCATCTAAAAATGGTACAATTACAAAATACAACTCGTCCCGGAAAAAACAAGCCCTTATACGGCTATGTCGACGGAATAAAAAAAGAGTTACGACTCTTGGAATGTGACCGTGAAAAAACAAGAAATAATCCTTGGTCATTAACGTGCAAAATGGCCCGGTCATTAAGGGGTTAATACAAATAATTACAAAAACATTCAGAGAAAATGTGTCCCCATAATAAAAAGAACATGATAAATAAGGGCACAGCCCAAACAGATGGGTAAGCACCACAAACTATGGAGAGCACACAGTATGACAGCTATCTGAGCAATCATAACGGGAAGGAGCATTACTTAAAAGTAAAGGGAAAGAAATAGCATGTGAGTGCAAAAACAGGAAGCAAATGACCCCTCAAAGTAGACACAAGAAAGAAAGGGAGAGATAGAATGGGAGACAACCAAAGGCAAGGGAGAGACAAAGAGAATTCATGGTGAACCTGGACCAGTTCTGGAAAAGCATGTGTAAATCAGAAAAAGCAGCTATGCACCTGATAAAAACCTGGGTGGAGCAAGCAAACCCCTACGCACCCGTATACAGTCCCCTCTTAGATGAAGTCTCATGGGTAAGGATGGGTACTGAGTCTCAAGCCACTACAGTACGGTAGGTGGGAGAAGAGAGAAACAGAAGCCATTGAGACCAAGTGTCCGTATATCATGTAGAGGCAGGGGGGATTGAGCCAGGAAGTGTTCCAATACGCTGTATTAAGGCAACCTCCAGAAACCAGTCATCCAACAGTGGCGGAACTGCCGTTTTCCACTTGCGGGGAATAACCAATTTGGCAGCCTGAAGGAGTTGCCTAATTAGGGAGCGTTTGTAAATGGGTAGTGGCATAGGGGACATAAATAAAAGGGCTGCCTCGGGAGAACTAGGGACCGAGACCCCAGTAACTTCCAATATAATTTTAAGAACTGCCTCAGTAAAAACTCCGCAAGGAGGGGCAACTCCACCAAATATGAGACATGGATCCCTCTAATGCCCTGCAGCGCCAACATGTGTCAAGTACAGAAGGGTACCATTTATGCAGGGCAGAAGGTACCCGATACCACCTAGAGATAATTCTGTAGCTAGTTTCCTGGGCTCGTATGGCTATCAAGGCTTTCTGGGACAGGTAGAAACACCGTCTCCATTGTGCGTCAGCAAATGTCATGTTCAATTCTGTCTCCCAAGCCTTGCAGAAGGATGGGAGATGAGGGGATCGCTTGGAGAGGAGTAATTTATAGATTGTGGAGATGGCATGTGCAGGGGACAGGGTGGAAACACGTAAGTGTTCAAATTCAGTAAGCGGTCGGTAAAGGTGAGCCTTGCGCTTAGTAGCACTATAGAAATGTTGTAACTGGGAATATTCAAATATGTGACGTGGTGAAGGCGTTTCAGCACGGCAGATAGTGGTTACTGGGAGCAAAGAAGAATCGGATAGGACCTGAATGAAGTACATGGGATTGGTGAAAGACCTACCCAGGAAGGAGAGACACGCCTCCCCACAGGAAATGCTGGGTTGTCAGTAATAGGGGTCAGGGGTCCTAGTGTGTCCACGAGTGAGCCCCCTATCCCAGAGGAATGCAATGCCAGGAGGGTATGGAAAACAACAAAGGAGGCAGATTTCAGTCTGTTCCCAGGTAGGGTCCATGGCAAAGTAGATAGGGTACAGGTACAGAGCTGTTGAGCTGAACATCCCAGAGTTTAGAGTCATGATTATGAAAGAAGTCGAGGACACGAGCATTTGTCGACCCCAGATAATAAAGACGCCAATCCGGCAGACCAACCCCACCTGCATCCCTGGAGCGAGTAAGAATTGTCCTACTCAGGCGGGGACGACCTGTTGCCATATGAAGGATCCAAAACACTGTTGGATACGTAGCCAGTACGAGGATGGGATGGAGATAGGGATCGTCTGCAAGAGGTACAACAATCTGGGGAGGAGTGACATTTTAATAATATTAATACGGCCAATCCAGGAGAATTTCCTTTTATGCCAAGAGGCGAGATCTGTGCGAAATTTGCCTAGTAAAGGGACGAAGTTATTAGTAAACAGTTGGGAGAGGTTAGAGCTTAGGCGCACACCTAAATAAGTCATACCCCTAGAAGGCCAGGAAAAAGGGAAATTACTTTTGAGGAGTGATAGGGTCGAGTTTGAGAGGGACACATTCAAAGCCTCAGACTTGGAGAAGTTGATCTTAAAGTTGGACCATGATCCAAAAAGAGGGACAGCTCGGACATCAACGATGGAAGAGATACATGCGGGTTCGTAAGATAAACCAACAGGTCATCAGCAAAGGCAGAGCACTTATATTCTGTCCCACCTATGAGAATACCCTTAATATCCGAGCTGTTCCGGATCCATGACGAGGACATACAACAATGGGGATAGAGGGCAACCCTGCCTGGTACCGTTGGGAATAGCAAAGAGCACAGAGAGGGAGCCGTTTATTTTTAAATGGGCAGATGGAGAATGATGGAGGGCCATAATTTTACTCATAAGGGAAGGTCCTAGGCCTATATGTTGAAGAATTTGGTGAAGGGCGCGCCAGGATATCCTATCAAACGCCTTTTCGGCATCCAGAGACAGGATCATAAGAGGTATGTGATGGGACTGGGAATAATGAATGATATCTAAGGTCTTCAGGGTATTATCGCAATCTTCCCGGCCAGGCACAAAGCCCACCTGATCCGGGTGGACTACATTAGAAAGATGTTTATTCAATCTATCAGCAAGCAATTTGGCATAGATTTTTAAGTCTACTTGAGCAAGGACATGGGGCGATAGCTGGAAAAGAGCTGAGGGTCTTTACGCGGTTTAGGAATGACCGTGACATGTGCCAAGGTGGAGCCCGTGGGAAACAAGACGTCAGGGGAAATAGAATTAAAGGCTTGGAGAAGAAGTGGCGCCAAACAGTCTGTCAATGTGTTATAAAATTTGGCAGTATATCCACCCGGTCTGGGACTCCCCCCGTGAGATCCTTAACTGAAAGGATCTCCGGCGAGGTAAAATCAGCATCCATCTCTTCAGCCTTTGCACAAGATAAAGGCGTAAAAGGAGAGGGGAAAGAGGCCTGGTCCGGAGAGAAAGAGCCAGTGGAGGGTCAAAGGTTATATAGATCAGAGTAAAAGGTGTGAAAGTAATCTGCAATCTCGGGGGTCGCATGGACTGGCCAGAAGAGGATTTAATATTTGGTATATGGGATTGGGCCAACTGAGCTTTTAACACTCTGGCTAACATGCGTCCGCATTTGTTACCAAATTCATAAAACTTACTCCTACAAACTTGGAGGGCACGCTGTTGGGCCGAGTCTAACAGACGTCTGGCCTCTTGGCGGGCACTCTGTAACTCCCATAAGAGTGGAAGAGAAAGCACACGTTTGTGAGCCAGTTCGAGGGAGATCTAAGCCTTTTGTAAAGCCATCTACTGTCCCTGCTGTGACCAGCTCCTGCGATAGGCTATTCCATAAATTCACCGTTCTCACAGTAAAGAAGGCTTGTCGCCTCTGCAGGTTGAACCTTTCTTTTTCCAGACGAAGGGAGTGCCCCCTTGTTTTTTGAGGGGGTTTTACATGGAACAGGATTTCACCATATTTTTTGTATGTGCCATTCATATATTTATATACGTTAATCATGTCACCCCCTTAGTCATCTTTTTTCAAGGCTAAATAGGTTTAATTCTTTTAATCTTTCCTCATAACTTAGATTCTACATGCCCCTTATTAGCTTCATTGCTCTTCTTTGTATTTTTTCCAACTCCAGGGCACTTTTTCTATGAACTGGAAGCCAGAACTGAACTGCAGATGCTAGATGAGGCCTCACTAATGCTTTGTAAAGTGGTAATATTATAGCCCTATCCCGCGAGTCTATGCCTCTTTTAATACACGACAATATCTTGCTGGCCTTTAAAGCAGCTGATTGACATTGCATGCTGTTATTTCGTTTATGATCTACAAGTACACCCAGATCCTTCTCAACAAGTGACTCCCCCGGTGTAGCTCCCCCTAGGACATATGATGCATGCAGATTGTTGGCACCCAGATGCATTACTTTACATTTATCTACATTAAACTTAATTTGCCAAGTGGACGCCCAAATACTTAGTGTGTCCAAATAAGCTTGCAAATTACGAATATCTTCTATAGACTGAACAATACTACATAGCTTGGTGTCATCTGCAAAAATAGAAATAGTGCTATTAATCCCATCCTCTATGTCATAAATAAATAAGTTGAATAATAGTGGTCTCACCACTTATAACCGGGGACCATTCAGAGAAGGAATCATTGACCACAACTCTCTGGATACGGTCCTTGAGCCAATTTTCAATCCAATTACAAACGATGCTTTCTAAACCTATAATCCTTAATTTACCCATTAGACGTCTATGAGGGACAGTGTCAAATGCCTTTTCAAAATCCAAAAACACTATATCCACAGCGGCCCCTCTGTTTAGGCTTCTGCTCACCTCTTCTCCCAGGGAGAACAAGGGGGTATCTTCTCAGCCATGCTTACCCTACAGGGTTTACTCCCAATGATGCTGGTACTTGATTACCTAGCAGCATCGGAAGCGCATCAAGCTAGTACTGTTCACATTTACTCACGCTCAAAGGAATGTACAGAGGCGAAAATAGGAGATTAAAAGCAATTCTGGTGGTAAAAACCTTTCAAGAGGTCCTATGGAAGATAAATGCAGCAACCTGATTGGGTGATAAAGGTAACTGCGGAACATTTCCCTTTTGTTAATTTGTACAATTTGCCCTGCAATCAAAATTTGGCAATTAATAAGCAAAGGCTCGTTCATCTGCTGATCGTATCGTTTTAAAAAACTAAAATATTATCGTTGTCGGCAACACATCTCAGGGAGATGCGCTGCCGACATGATAATAATGTATGGGGACGAATGATCGGAGTAACCAGCGCTCGTCTTCATACTAGCTCCTTGTGACTGGAGCAGAGGAGCGGCGCTCGTTGCACCGGCCAAAATTAACTTACAGGAGCTGGGTAACATCTACATACAGGAGCTGGTAACATCAAACATACAGGAGCTGGGTAACATCTAACATATGGGAGCTGGGTATCATCTAACATACGGGAGCTGGTAACATCTAACATACGGGAATTGGGTAACACCTAACATACGGGAGCTGGGTAACACCTAACATACAGGAGCTGGGTAACATCTAACATACAGGAGCTGGGTAACATCTACACACAGGAGCTGGGTAACATCTACATACAGATGCTGGGTAACATCTACACACAGGAGCTGGGTAACATCTACACACAGAAGCTGGGTAACATCTACACACAAGAGCTGGGTAACATCTACACACAAGAGCTGGGTAACATCTAACATACAGGAGCTGGGTAACATCTAACATACAGGAGCTGGGTAACATCTACACACAAGAGCTGGGTAACATCTACATACAGGAGCTGGGTAACATCTACACACAGGAGCTGGGTAACATCTACACACAAGAGCTGGGTAACATCTACATACAAGAGCTGGGTAACATCTAACATACAGGAGCTGGGTAACATCTAACATACAGGAGCTGGGTAACATCTACACACAAGAGCTGGGTAACATCTAACATACAGGAGCTGGGTAACATCTACACACAGGAGCTGGGTAACATCTACATACAGGAGCTCGGTAACATCTATACACAGGAGCTGGGTAACATCTAACACAGGAGCTGGGTAACATCTACACACAGGAGCTGAGTCACATCTACATACAGGAGCTGGGTCACATCTACATACAGGAGCTGGTAACATCTAACATACAGGAGCTGGGTAACATCTACATAAAGGAGCTGGGTAACATCTACATACAGGAGCTGGGTAACATCTACACACAAGAGCTGGGTAACATCTATACACAGGAGCTGGGTAACATCTACACACAGGAGCTGGGTAACATCTACACACAAGAGCTGGGTAACATCTACATACAAGAGCTGGGTAACATCTAACATACAGGAGCTGGGTAACATCTAACATACAGGAGCTGGGTAACATCTACACACAAGAGCTGGGTAACATCTAACATACAGGAGCTGGGTAACATCTACACACAGGAGCTGGGTAACATCTACATACAGGAGCTGGGTAACATCTATACACAGGAGCTGGGTAACATCTAACACAGGAGCTGGGTAACATCTACACACAGGAGCTGAGTCACATCTACATACAGGAGCTGGGTCACATCTACATACAGGAGCTGGTAACATCTAACATACAGGAGCTGGGTAACATCTACATAAAGGAGCTGGGTAACATCTACATACAGGAGCTGGGTAACATCTACACACAAGAGCTGGGTAACATCTAACATACAGGAGCTGGGCAACATCTAACATACAGGAGCTGGTAGCATCTAACATACAGGAGTTGGGTAACATCTACATAAAGGAGCTGGGTAACATCTACATAAAGGAGCTGGGTAACATCTACACACAGGAGCTGGTAACATCTACATACAAGAGCTGGGTAACATCTACATACAGGAGCTGGGTAACATCTACACACAAGAGCTGGGTAACATCTACACACAGGAGCTGGGTAACATCTACACACAGGAGGTGGGTAACATCTACATACAGGAGCTGGGTAACATCTACATACAGGAGCTGGCTAACATCTACACACAGGAGCTGGGTAACATCTACACACAGGAGCTGGCTAACATCTACACACAGGAGCTGGGTAACAACTACATACAGGAGCTGGGTAACATCTAACAGACAGGAGCTGAGTAACATCTACATACAGGAGCTGGGTAACATCTACATACAGGAGCTGGGTCACATCTACACACAGGAGCTGGGTAACATCTACACACAGGAGCTGGGTCACATCTACACACAGGAGCTGTGTCACATCTACATACAGGAGCTGGGTAACATCTAACATACAGGAGCTGGGTAACATCTACACACAGGAGCTGGGTAACATCTACATACAGGAGCTGGGTAACATCTACACACAGGAGCTGGGTAACATCTACACACAGAAGCTGGGTAACATCTACACACAAGAGCTGGGTAACATCTACACACAAGAGCTGGGTAACATCTAACATACAGGAGCTGGGTAACATCTAACATACAGGAGCTGGGTAACATCTATACACAAGAGCTGGGTAACATCTACATACAGGAGCTGGGTAACATCTACACACAGGAGCTGGGTAACATCTACATACAGGAGCTGGGTAACATCTATACACAGGAGCTGGGTAACATCTACACACAGGAGCTGGGTAACATCTACACACAAGAGCTGGGTAACATCTACATACAAGAGCTGGGTAACATCTAACATACAGGAGCTGGGTAACATCTACACACAAGAGCTGGGTAACATCTAACATACAGGAGCTGGGTAACATCTACACACAGGAGCTGGGTAACATCTACATACAGGAGCTGGGTAACATCTATACACAGGAGCTGGGTAACATCTAACACAGGAGCTGGGTAACATCTACACACAGGAGCTGAGTCACATCTACATACAGGAGCTGGGTCACATCTACATACAGGAGCTGGTAACATCTAACATACAGGAGCTGGGTAACATCTACATAAAGGAGCTGGGTAACATCTACATACAGGAGCTGGGTAACATCTACACACAAGAGCTGGGTAACATCTAACATACAGGAGCTGGGCAACATCTAACATACAGGAGCTGGTAGCATCTAACATACAGGAGTTGGGTAACATCTACATAAAGGAGCTGGGTAACATCTATATAAAGGAGCTGGGTAACATCTACACACAGGAGCTGGTAACATCTACATACAAGAGCTGGGTAACATCTACATACAGGAGCTGGGTAACATCTACACACAAGAGCTGGGTAACATCTAACATACAGGAGCTGGGTAACATCTACACACAGGAGCTGGGTAACATCTAACATACAGGAGTTGGGTAACATCTACATAAAGGAGCTGGGTAACATCTACATAAAGGAGCTGGGTAACATCTACACACAGGAGCTGGTAACATCTACATACAAGAGCTGGGTAACATCTACATACAGGAGCTGGGTAACATCTACACACAAGAGCTGGGTAACATCTAACATACAGGAGCTGGGTAACATCTACACACAGGAGCTGGGTAACATCTACATACAGGAGCTGGTAACATCTAACATACAGGAGCTGGGTAACATCTAACATACAGGAGCTGAGTAACATCTACATACAGGAGCTGGGTAACATCTACACACAGGAGCTGGGTAACATTTACATACAGGAGCAGGGTAACATCTACACACAGGAGGTGGGTAACATCTACACACAGGAGCTGGGTAACATCTACACACAGGAGGTGGGTAACATCTACATACAGGAGCTGGGTAGCATCTACATACAGGAGCTGGCTAACATCTACACACAGGAGCTGGGTAACATCTACATACAGGAGCTGGCTAACATCTACACACAGGAGCTGGGTAACAACTACATACAGGAGCTGGGTAACATCTAACAGACAGGAGCTGAGTAACATCTACATACAGGAGCTGGGTAACATCTACATACAGGAGCTGGGTCACATCTACACACAGGAGCTGGGTAACATCTACACACAGGAGCTGGGTCACATCTACACACAGGAGCTGTGTCACATCTACATACAGGAGCTGGGTAACATCTACACACAGGAGCTGGGTCACATCTACACACGGGAGCTGGGTAACATCTACATACAGGAGCTGGTAACATCTACATTAAGGAGCTGGGTAACATCTACACACAGGAGCTGGGTAACATCTACATACAGGAGCTGGGTAACATCTATACACAGGAGCTGGGTCACATCTACATACAGGAGCTGGGTAACATCTACATACAGGAGCTGGGTAACATCTACACACAGGAGCTGGGTAACATCTGCACACAGGAGCTGGGTAACATCTACACACAGGAGCTGGGTAACATCTACACACAGGAGCTGGGTAACATCTACATACAGGAGCTGGGTAACAGCTACATAAAGGAGCTGGGTCACATCTACATACAGGAGCTGGGCAACATCTACATAAAGGAGCTGGGTCACATCTCCATACAGGAGCTGGGTAACATCTACATAAAGGAGCTGGGTCACATCTACATTAAGGAGCTGGGTAACATCTACATAAAGGAGCTGGGTAACATCTACATACAGGAGCTGGGTAACATCTACATTAAGGAGCTGGGTAACATCTACATAAAGGAGCTGGGTAACATCTACATACAGGAGCTGGGTAACATCTACATACAGGAGCTGGGTAACATCTAGATACTGGAGCTGGGTCACATCTACACACAGGACCTGGGTAACATCTACATACAGGAACTGGTAACATCTACATTAAGGAGCTGGGTAACATCTACATACAGGAGCTGGGTAACATCTACACACAGGAGCTGGGTAACATCTACATACAGGAGCTGGTAACATCTACATTAAGGAGCTGGGTAACATCTACATACAGGAGCTGGGTAACATCTATACACAGGAGCTGGGTCACATCTACATACAGGAGCTGGGTAACATCTACACACAGGAGCTGGGTAACATCTACACACAGGAGCTGGGTAACATCTACACACAGGAGCTGGGTAACATCTACACACAGGAGCTGGGTAACATCTACACACAGGAGCTGGGTAACATCTACACACAGGAGCTGGGTAACATCTACATACAGGAGCTGGGTAACATCTACATACAGGAGCTGGGTAACATCTACACACAGGAGCTGGGTCACATCTACATACAGGAGCTGGGTAACATCTACATACAGGAGCTGGGTAACATCTACATACAGGAGCTGGGTCACATCTACATACAGGAGCTGGGTAACATCTACACACAGGAGCTGGGTCACATCTACATACAGGAGCTGGGTAACATCTACACACAGGAGCTGGGTCACATCTACATACAGGAGCTGGGTAACATCTACATAAAGGAGCTGGGTCACATCTCCATACAGGAGCTGGGTAACATCTGCATAAAGGAGCTGGGTCACATCTACATTAAGGAGCTGGGTAACATCTACATAAAGGAGCTGGGTAACATCTACATACAGGAGCTGGGTAACATCTACATTAAGGAGCTGGGTAACATCTACATAAAGGAGCTGGGTAACATCTACATACAGGAGCTGGGTAACATCTACATACAGGAGCTGGGTAACATCTACATACTGGAGCTGGGTCACATCTACACACAGGACCTGGGTAACATCTACATACAGGAACTGGTAACATCTACATTAAGGAGCTGGGTAACATCTACATACAGGAGCTGGGTAACATCTATACACAGGAGCTGGGTCACATCTACATACAGGAGCTGGGTAACATCTACACACAGGAGCTGGGTAACATCTATACACAGGAGCTGGGTAACATCTACACACAGGAGCTGGGTAACATCTACATACAGGAGCTGGGTAACATCTACACACAGGAGCTGGGTAACATCTACACACAGGAGCTGGGTAACATCTACACACAGGAGCTGGGTAACATCTACACACAGGAGCTGGGTAACATCTACATACAGGAGCTGGGTAACATCTACACACAGGAGCTGGGTAACATCTACACACAGGAGCTGGGTAACATCTACATACAGGAGCTGGGTAACATCTACATACAGGAGCTGGGTAACATCTACATACAAGAACTGGGTAACATCTACACACAGGAGCTGGGTAACATCTACACACAGGAGCTGGGTAACATCTACACACAGGAGCTGGGTAATATCTAACATACAGGAGCTGGGTAACATCTACATAAAAGAGCTGGGTCACATCTACACACAGGAGCTGGGTAACATCTACATAAAAGAGCTGGGTCACATCTCCATACAGGAGCTGGGTAACATCTACATAAAGGAGCTGGGTCACATCTACATTAAGGAGCTGGGTAACATCTACATAAAGGAGCTGGGTAACATCTACATACAGGAGCTGGGTAACATCTACATTAAGGAGCTGGGTAACATCTACATACAGGAGCTGGGTAACATCTACATACAGGAGCTGGGTAACATCTACATACAGGAGCTGGGTCACATCTACACACAGGACCTGGGTAACATCTACATACAGGATCTGGTAACATCTACATTAAGGAGCTGGGTAACATCTACATACAGGAGCTGGGTAACATCTACATACAGGAGCTGGGTAACATCTACACACAGGAGCTGGGTAACATCTACACACAGGAGCTGGGTAACATCTACACACAGGAGCTGGGTAACATCTACATACAGGAGCTGGGTAACATCTACATACAGGAGCTGGGTAACATCTACACACAGGAGCTGGGTCACATCTACATACAGGAGCTGGGTAACATCTACACACAGGAGCTGGGTCACATCTACATACAGGAGCTGGGTAACATCTACATACAGGAGCTGGGTAACATCTACACACAGGAGCTGGGTCACATCTACATACAGGAGCTGGGTAACATCTACATACAGGAGCTGGGTAACATCTACATACAGGAGCTGGGTCACATCTACATACAGGAGCTGGGTAACATCTACACACAGGAGCTGGGTCACATCTACATACAGGAGCTGGGTAACATCTACACACAGGAGCTGGGTCACATCTACATACAGGAGCTGGGTAACATCTACATAAAGGAGCTGGGTCACATCTCCATACAGGAGCTGGGTAACATCTACACACAGGAGCTGGGTCACATCTACATACAGGAGCTGGGTAACATCTACATACAGGAGCTGGGTAACATCTACACACAGGAGCTGGGTCACATCTACATACAGGAGCTGGGTAACATCTACATACAGGAGCTGGGTAACATCTACATACAGGAGCTGGGTCACATCTACATACAGGAGCTGGGTAACATCTACACACAGGAGCTGGGTCACATCTACATACAGGAGCTGGGTAACATCTACACACAGGAGCTGGGTCACATCTACATACAGGAGCTGGGTAACATCTACATAAAGGAGCTGGGTCACATCTCCATACAGGAGCTGGGTAACATCTGCATAAAGGTGCTGGGTCACATCTACATTAAGGAGCTGGGTAACATCTACATAAAGGAGCTGGGTAACATCTACATACAGGAGCTGGGTAACATCTACATTAAGGAGCTGGGTAACATCTACATAAAGGAGCTGGGTAACATCTACATACAGGAGCTGGGTAACATCTACATACAGGAGCTGGGTAACATCTACATACTGGAGCTGGGTCACATCTACACACAGGACCTGGGTAACATCTACATACAGGAACTGGTAACATCTACATTAAGGAGCTGGGTAACATCTACATACAGGAGCTGGGTAACATCTATACACAGGAGCTGGGTCACATCTACATACAGGAGCTGGGTAACATCTACACACAGGAGCTGGGTAACATCTATACACAGGAGCTGGGTAACATCTACACACAGGAGCTGGGTAACATCTACATACAGGAGCTGGGTAACATCTACACACAGGAGCTGGGTAACATCTACACACAGGAGCTGGGTAACATCTACACACAGGAGCTGGGTAACATCTACACACAGGAGCTGGGTAACATCTACATACAGGAGCTGGGTAACATCTACACACAGGAGCTGGGTAACATCTACACACAGGAGCTGGGTAACATCTACATACAGGAGCTGGGTAACATCTACATACAGGAGCTGGGTAACATCTACATACAAGAACTGGGTAACATCTACACACAGGAGCTGGGTAACATCTACACACAGGAGCTGGGTAACATCTACACACAGGAGCTGGGTAATATCTAACATACAGGAGCTGGGTAACATCTACATAAAAGAGCTGGGTCACATCTACACACAGGAGCTGGGTAACATCTACATAAAAGAGCTGGGTCACATCTCCATACAGGAGCTGGGTAACATCTACATAAAGGAGCTGGGTCACATCTACATTAAGGAGCTGGGTAACATCTACATAAAGGAGCTGGGTAACATCTACATACAGGAGCTGGGTAACATCTACATTAAGGAGCTGGGTAACATCTACATACAGGAGCTGGGTAACATCTACATACAGGAGCTGGGTAACATCTACATACAGGAGCTGGGTCACATCTACACACAGGACCTGGGTAACATCTACATACAGGATCTGGTAACATCTACATTAAGGAGCTGGGTAACATCTACATACAGGAGCTGGGTAACATCTACACACAGGAGCTGGGTAACATCTACACACAGGAGCTGGGTAACATCTACATACAGGAGCTGGGTAACATCTACACACAGGAGCTGGGTAACATCTACACACAGGAGCTGGGTAACATCTACACACAGGAGCTGGGTAACATCTACATACAGGAGCTGGGTAACATCTACATACAGGAGCTGGGTCACATCTACACACAGGAGCTGGGTCACATCTACATACAGGAGCTGGGTAACATCTACACACAGGAGCTGGGTCACATCTACATACAGGAGCTGGGTAACATCTACATAAAGGAGCTGGGTCACATCTCCATACAGGAGCTGGGTAACATCTGCATAAAGGAGCTGGGTCACATCTACATTAAGGAGCTGGGTAACATCTACATAAAGGAGCTGGGTAACATCTACATACAGGAGCTGGGTAACATCTACATTAAGGAGCTGGGTAACATCTACATAAAGGAGCTGGGTAACATCTACATACAGGAGCTGGGTAACATCTACATACAGGAGCTGGGTAACATCTACATACTGGAGCTGGGTCACATCTACACACAGGACCTGGGTAACATCTACATACAGGAACTGGTAACATCTACATTAAGGAGCTGGGTAACATCTACATACAGGAGCTGGGTAACATCTACACACAGGAGCTGGGTAACATCTACACACAGGAGCTGGGTAACATCTACATACAGGAGCTGGGTAACATCTACACACAGGAGCTGGGTAACATCTACATACAGGAGCTGGGTAACATCTACATACAGGAGCTGGTAACATCTACATTAAGGAGCTGGGTAACATCTACATACAGGAGCTGGGTAACATCTATACACAGGAGCTGGGTCACATCTACATACAGGAGCTGGGTAACATCTACACACAGGAGCTGGGTAACATCTATACACAGGAGCTGGGTAACATCTACACACAGGAGCTGGGTAACATCTACATACAGGAGCTGGGTAACATCTACACACAGGAGCTGGGTAACATCTACACACAGGAGCTGGGTAACATCTACACACAGGAGCTGGGTAACATCTAAACACAGGAGCTGGGTAACATCTACATACAGGAGCTGGGTAACATCTACACACAGGAGCTGGGTAACATCTACACACAGGAGCTGGGTAACATCTACATACAGGAGCTGGGTAACATCTACATACAGGAGCTGGGTAACATCTACATACAAGAACTGGGTAACATCTACACACAGGAGCTGGGTAACATCTACACACAGGAGCTGGGTAACATCTACACACAGGAGCTGGGTAACATCTAACATACAGGAGCTGGGTAACATCTACATAAAAGAGCTGGGTCACATCTACACACAGGAGCTGGGTAACATCTACATAAAAGAGCTGGGTCACATCTCCATACAGGAGCTGGGTAACATCTACATAAAGGAGCTGGGTCACATCTACATTAAGGAGCTGGGTAACATCTACATAAAGGAGCTGGGTAACATATACATACAGGAGCTGGGTAACATCTACATTAAGGAGCTGGGTAACATCTACATACAGGAGCTGGGTAACATCTACATACAGGAGCTGGGTAACATCTACATACAGGAGCTGGGTCACATCTACACACAGGACCTGGGTAACATCTACATACAGGATCTGGTAACATCTACATTAAGGAGCTGGGTAACATCTACATACAGGAGCTGGGTAACATCTACATACAGGAGCTGGGTAACATCTACACACAGGAGCTGGGTAACATCTACATACAGGAGCTGGGTAACATCTACACACAGGAGCTGGGTAACATCTACATACAGGAGCTGGGTAACATCTACATACAGGAGCTGGTAACATCTACATTAAGGAGCTGGGTAACATCTACATACAGGAGCTGGGTAACATCTATACACAGGAGCTGGGTCAGATCTACATACAGGAGCTGGGTAACATCTACACACAGGAGCTGGGTAACATCTACATACAGGAGCTGGGTAACATCTACACACAGGAGCTGGGTAACATCTACATACAGGAGCTGGGTAACATCTACATACAGGAGCTGGGTAACATCTACATACAGGAGCTGGGTAACATCTACATACAGGAGCTGGGTAACATCTACATACAGGAGCTGGGTAACATCTACACACAGGAGCTGGGTAACATCTACACACAGGAGCTGGGTAACATCTACACACAGGAGCTGGGTAACATCTACATACAGGAGCTGGGTAACATCTACATACAGGAGCTGGGTAACATCTACACACAGGAGCTGGGTAACATCTACATACAGGAGCTGGGTAACATCTAACAGACGGGAGCTGAGTAACATCTACATACAGGAGCTGGGTAACATCTACATACAGGAGCTGGGTAACATCTACACACAGGAGCTGGGTAACATCTACACACAGGAGCTGGGTAACATCTACACACAGGAGCTGGGTAACATCTACACACAGGAGCTGGGTAACATCTACATACAGGAGCTGGGTAACATCTACACACAGGAGCTGGGTAACATCTACACACAGGAGCTGGGTAACATCTACATACAGGAGCTGGGTAACATCTACATACAGGAGCTGGGTAACATCTACATACAAGAGCTGGGTAACATCTACACACAGGAGCTGGGTAACATCTACACACAGGAGCTGGGTAACATCTACACACAGGAGCTGGGTAACATCTACACACAGGAGCTGGGTAACATCTACACACAGGAGCTGGGTAACATCTACACACAGGAGCTGGGTAACATCTACACACAGGAGCTGGGTAACATCTACATACAGGAGCTGGGTAACATCTACACACAGGAGCTGGGTAACATCTACATACAGGAGCTGGGTAACATCTAACAGACAGGAGCTGAGTAACATCTACATACAGTAGCTGGGTAACATCTACATACAGGAGCTGGGTCACATCTACACACAGGAGCTGGGTAACATCTACACACAGGAGCTGGGTCACATCTACACACAGGAGCTGGGTCACATCTACATACAGGAGCTGGGTAACATCTACATACAGGAGCTGGGTCACATCTACACACAGGAGCTGGGTAACATCTAACATACAGGAGCTGGGTCACATCTACACACAGGAGCTGGGTAACATCTAACATACAGGAGCTGGTAACATCTACATTAAGGAGCTGGGTAACATCTATACACAGGAGCTGGGTTTCATCTACACACATGAGCTGGGTACCATCTATACACAGGAGCCGGGTAACATCTACATACAGGAGCTGGGTAACATCTACACACAGGAGCTTGGTAACATCTACACACAGGAGCTGGGTAACATCTACACACAGGAGCTGGGTAACATCTACACACAGGAGCTGGGTAACATCTACACACAGGAGCTGGGTAACATCTACATACAGGAGCTGGGTAACATCTACACACAAGAGCTGGGTAACATCTACACACAGGAGCTGGGTAACATCTACACACAGGAGCTGGGTAACATCTACACACAGGAGCTGGGTAACATCTAACAGACGGGAGCTGAGTAACATCTACACACAGGAGCTGGGTAACATCTACACACAGGAGCTGGGTAACATCTACACACAGGAGCTGGGTAACATCTAACATACAGGAGCTGGGTAACATCTACATAAAAGAGCTGGGTCACATCTACACACAGGAGCTGGGTAACATCTACATATAAGAGCTGGGTCACATCTCCATACAGGAGCTGGGTAACATCTACATAAAGGAGCTGGGTCACATCTACATTAAGGAGCTGGGTAACATCTACATAAAGGAGCTGGGTAACATCTACATACAGGAGCTGGGTAACATCTACATTAAGGAGCTGGGTAACATCTACATACAGGAGCTGGGTAACATCTACATACAGGAGCTGGGTAACATCTACATACAGGAGCTGGGTCACATCTACACACAGGACCTGGGTAACATCTACATACAGGATCTGGTAACATCTACATTAAGGAGCTGGGTAACATCTACATACAGGAGCTGGGTAACATCTACATACAGGAGCTGGGTAACATCTACACACAGGAGCTGGGTAACATCTACATACAGGAGCTGGGTAACATCTACACACAGGAGCTGGGTAACATCTACATACAGGAGCTGGGTAACATCTACATACAGGAGCTGGTAACATCTACATTAAGGAGCTGGGTAACATCTACATACAGGAGCTGGGTAACATCTATACACAGGAGCTGGGTCAGATCTACATACAGGAGCTGGGTAACATCTACACACAGGAGCTGGGTAACATCTACACACAGGAGCTGGGTAACATCTACATACAGGAGCTGGGTAACATCTACACACAGGAGCTGGGTAACATCTACACACAGGAGCTGGGTAACATCTACACACAGGAGCTGGGTAACATCTACATACAGGAGCTGGGTAACATCTACATACAGGAGCTGGGTAACATCTACATAAAAGAGCTGGGTAACATCTACACACAGGAGCTGGGTAACATCTACACACAGGAGCTGGGTAACATCTACACACAGGAGCTGGGTAACATCTACACACAGGAGCTGGGTAACATCTACACACAGGAGCTGGGTAACATCTACACACAGGAGCTGGGTAACATCTACACACAGGAGCTTGGTAACATCTACACACAGGAGCTGGGTAACATCTACATACAGGAGCTGGGTAACATCTACATACAGGAGCTGGGTAACATCTAACAGACAGGAGCTGAGTAACATCTACATACAGTAGCTGGGTAACATCTACATACAGGAGCTGGGTCACATCTACACACAGGAGCTGGGTAACATCTACACACAGGAGCTGGGTCACATCTACACACAGGAGCTGGGTCACATCTACATACAGGAGCTGGGTAACATCTACATACAGGAGCTGGGTCACATCTACACACAGGAGCTGGGTAACATCTAACATACAGGAGCTGGGTCACATCTACACACAGGAGCTGGGTAAACTAACATACAGGAGCTGGTAACATCTACATTAAGGAGCTGGGTAACATCTATACACAGGAGCTGGGTTTCATCTACACACATGAGCTGGGTACCATCTATACACAGGAGCCGGGTAACATCTACATACAGGAGCTGGGTAACATCTACACACAGGAGCTTGGTAACATCTACACACAGGAGCTGGGTAACATCTACACACAGGAGCTGGGTAACATCTACACACAGGAGCTGGGTAACATCTACACACAGGAGCTGGGTAACATCTACATACAGGAGCTGGGTAACATCTAACAGACGGGAGCTGAGTAACATCTACATACAGGAGCTGGGTAACATCTACATACAGGAGCTGGGTAACATCTACACACAGGAGCTGGGTAACATCTACACACAGGAGCTGGGTAACATCTACACACAGGAGCTGGGTAACATCTACACACAGGAGCTGGGTAACATCTACATACAGGAGCTGGGTAACATCTACACACAGGAGCTGGGTAACATCTACACACAGGAGCTGGGTAACATCTACACACAGGAGCTGGGTAACATCTACATACAGGAGCTGGGTAACATCTACATACAGGAGCTGGGTAACATCTACATACAAGAGCTAGGTAACATCTACACACAGGAGCTGGGTAACATCTACACACAGGAGCTGGGTAACATCTACACACAGGAGCTGGGTAACATCTACACACAGGAGCTGGGTAACATCTACACACAGGAGCTGGGTAACATCTACACACAGGAGCTGGGTAACATCTACACACAGGAGCTGGGTAACATCTACATACAGGAGCTGGGTAACATCTACACACAGGAGCTGGGTAACATCTACATACAGGAGCTGGGTAACATCTAACAGACAGGAGCTGAGTAACATCTACATACAGTAGCTGGGTAACATCTACATACAGGAGCTGGGTCACATCTACACACAGGAGCTGGGTAACATCTACACACAGGAGCTGGGTCACATCTACACACAGGAGCTGGGTCACATCTACATACAGGAGCTGGGTAACATCTACATACAGGAGCTGGGTCACATCTACACACAGGAGCTGGGTAACATCTAACATACAGGAGCTGGGTCACATCTACACACAGGAGCTGGGTAACATCTAACATACAGGAGCTGGTAACATCTACATTAAGGAGCTGGGTAACATCTATACACAGGAGCTGGGTTTCATCTACACACATGAGCTGGGTACCATCTATACACAGGAGCCGGGTAACATCTACATACAGGAGCTGGGTAACATCTACACACAGGAGCTTGGTAACATCTACACACAGGAGCTGGGTAACATCTACACACAGGAGCTGGGTAACATCTACACACAGGAGCTGGGTAACATCTACACACAGGAGCTGGGTAACATCTACATACAGGAGCTGGGTAACATCTACACACAAGAGCTGGGTAACATCTACACACAGGAGCTGGGTAACATCTACACACAGGAGCTGGGTAACATCTACACACAGGAGCTGGGTAACATCTAACAGACGGGAGCTGAGTAACATCTACACACAGGAGCTGGGTAACATCTACACACAGGAGCTGGGTAACATCTAACAGACGGGAGCTGAGTAACATCTACATACAGGAGCTGGGTAACATCTACACACAGGAGCTGGGTAACATCTACACACAAGAGCTGGGTAACATCTACACACAGGAGCTGGGTAACATCTAAACACAGGAGCTGGGTAACATCTACACACAGGAGCTGGGTAACATCTACATACAGGAGCTGGGTAACATCTACATACAGGAGCTGGTAACATCTACATTAAGGAGCTGGGTAACATCTACATACAGGAGCTGGGTAACATCTATACACAGGAGCTGGGTCAGATCTACATACAGGAGCTGGGTAACATCTACACACAGGAGCTGGGTAACATCTACATACAGGAGCTGGGTAACATCTACACACAGGAGCTGGGTAACATCTACATACAGGAGCTGGGTAACATCTACATACAGGAGCTGGGTAACATCTACATACAGGAGCTGGGTAACATCTACATACAGGAGCTGGGTAACATCTACATACAGGAGCTGGGTAACATCTACACACAGGAGCTGGGTAACATCTACACACAGGAGCTGGGTAACATCTACACACAGGAGCTGGGTAACATCTACATACAGGAGCTGGGTAACATCTACATACAGGAGCTGGGTAACATCTACACACAGGAGCTGGGTAACATCTACATACAGGAGCTGGGTAACATCTAACAGACGGGAGCTGAGTAACATCTACATACAGGAGCTGGGTAACATCTACATACAGGAGCTGGGTAACATCTACACACAGGAGCTGGGTAACATCTACACACAGGAGCTGGGTAACATCTACACACAGGAGCTGGGTAACATCTACACACAGGAGCTGGGTAACATCTACATACAGGAGCTGGGTAACATCTACACACAGGAGCTGGGTAACATCTACACACAGGAGCTGGGTAACATCTACATACAGGAGCTGGGTAACATCTACATACAGGAGCTGGGTAACATCTACATACAAGAGCTGGGTAACATCTACACACAGGAGCTGGGTAACATCTACACACAGGAGCTGGGTAACATCTACACACAGGAGCTGGGTAACATCTACACACAGGAGCTGGGTAACATCTACACACAGGAGCTGGGTAACATCTACACACAGGAGCTGGGTAACATCTACACACAGGAGCTGGGTAACATCTACATACAGGAGCTGGGTAACATCTACACACAGGAGCTGGGTAACATCTACATACAGGAGCTGGGTAACATCTAACAGACAGGAGCTGAGTAACATCTACATACAGTAGCTGGGTAACATCTACATACAGGAGCTGGGTCACATCTACACACAGGAGCTGGGTAACATCTACACACAGGAGCTGGGTCACATCTACACACAGGAGCTGGGTAACATCTACATACAGGAGCTGGGTCACATCTACATACAGGAGCTGGGTAACATCTACATACAGGAGCTGGGTCACATCTACACACAGGAGCTGGGTAACATCTAACATACAGGAGCTGGGTCACATCTACACACAGGAGCTGGGTAACATCTAACATACAGGAGCTGGTAACATCTACATTAAGGAGCTGGGTAACATCTATACACAGGAGCTGGGTTTCATCTACACACATGAGCTGGGTACCATCTATACACAGGAGCCGGGTAACATCTACATACAGGAGCTGGGTAACATCTACACACAGGAGCTTGGTAACATCTACACACAGGAGCTGGGTAACATCTACACACAGGAGCTGGGTAACATCTACACACAGGAGCTGGGTAACATCTACACACAGGAGCTGGGTAACATCTACATACAGGAGCTGGGTAACATCTACACACAAGAGCTGGGTAACATCTACACACAGGAGCTGGGTAACATCTACACACAGGAGCTGGGTAACATCTACACACAGGAGCTGGGTAACATCTAACAGACGGGAGCTGAGTAACATCTACACACAGGAGCTGGGTAACATCTACACACAGGAGCTGGGTAACATCTACACACAGGAGCTGGGTAACATCTAACATACAGGAGCTGGGTAACATCTACATAAAAGAGCTGGGTCACATCTACACACAGGAGCTGGGTAACATCTACATATAAGAGCTGGGTCACATCTCCATACAGGAGCTGGGTAACATCTACATAAAGGAGCTGGGTCACATCTACATTAAGGAGCTGGGTAACATCTACATAAAGGAGCTGGGTAACATCTACATACAGGAGCTGGGTAACATCTACATTAAGGAGCTGGGTAACATCTACATACAGGAGCTGGGTAACATCTACATACAGGAGCTGGGTAACATCTACATACAGGAGCTGGGTCACATCTACACACAGGACCTGGGTAACATCTACATACAGGATCTGGTAACATCTACATTAAGGAGCTGGGTAACATCTACATACAGGAGCTGGGTAACATCTACATACAGGAGCTGGGTAACATCTACACACAGGAGCTGGGTAACATCTACATACAGGAGCTGGGTAACATCTACACACAGGAGCTGGGTAACATCTACATACAGGAGCTGGGTAACATCTACATACAGGAGCTGGTAACATCTACATTAAGGAGCTGGGTAACATCTACATACAGGAGCTGGGTAACATCTATACACAGGAGCTGGGTCAGATCTACATACAGGAGCTGGGTAACATCTACACACAGGAGCTGGGTAACATCTACACACAGGAGCTGGGTAACATCTACATACAGGAGCTGGGTAACATCTACACACAGGAGCTGGGTAACATCTACACACAGGAGCTGGGTAACATCTACACACAGGAGCTGGGTAACATCTACATACAGGAGCTGGGTAACATCTACATACAGGAGCTGGGTAACATCTACATAAAAGAGCTGGGTAACATCTACACACAGGAGCTGGGTAACATCTACACACAGGAGCTGGGTAACATCTACACACAGGAGCTGGGTAACATCTACACACAGGAGCTGGGTAACATCTACACACAGGAGCTGGGTAACATCTACACACAGGAGCTGGGTAACATCTACACACAGGAGCTTGGTAACATCTACACACAGGAGCTGGGTAACATCTACATACAGGAGCTGGGTAACATCTACATACAGGAGCTGGGTAACATCTAACAGACAGGAGCTGAGTAACATCTACATACAGTAGCTGGGTAACATCTACATACAGGAGCTGGGTCACATCTACACACAGGAGCTGGGTAACATCTACACACAGGAGCTGGGTCACATCTACACACAGGAGCTGGGTCACATCTACATACAGGAGCTGGGTAACATCTACATACAGGAGCTGGGTCACATCTACACACAGGAGCTGGGTAACATCTAACATACAGGAGCTGGGTCACATCTACACACAGGAGCTGGGTAAACTAACATACAGGAGCTGGTAACATCTACATTAAGGAGCTGGGTAACATCTATACACAGGAGCTGGGTTTCATCTACACACATGAGCTGGGTACCATCTATACACAGGAGCCGGGTAACATCTACATACAGGAGCTGGGTAACATCTACACACAGGAGCTTGGTAACATCTACACACAGGAGCTGGGTAACATCTACACACAGGAGCTGGGTAACATCTACACACAGGAGCTGGGTAACATCTACACACAGGAGCTGGGTAACATCTACATACAGGAGCTGGGTAACATCTAACAGACGGGAGCTGAGTAACATCTACATACAGGAGCTGGGTAACATCTACATACAGGAGCTGGGTAACATCTACACACAGGAGCTGGGTAACATCTACACACAGGAGCTGGGTAACATCTACACACAGGAGCTGGGTAACATCTACACACAGGAGCTGGGTAACATCTACATACAGGAGCTGGGTAACATCTACACACAGGAGCTGGGTAACATCTACACACAGGAGCTGGGTAACATCTACACACAGGAGCTGGGTAACATCTACATACAGGAGCTGGGTAACATCTACATACAGGAGCTGGGTAACATCTACATACAAGAGCTGGGTAACATCTACACACAGGAGCTGGGTAACATCTACACACAGGAGCTGGGTAACATCTACACACAGGAGCTGGGTAACATCTACACACAGGAGCTGGGTAACATCTACACACAGGAGCTGGGTAACATCTACACACAGGAGCTGGGTAACATCTACACACAGGAGCTGGGTAACATCTACATACAGGAGCTGGGTAACATCTACACACAGGAGCTGGGTAACATCTACATACAGGAGCTGGGTAACATCTAACAGACAGGAGCTGAGTAACATCTACATACAGTAGCTGGGTAACATCTACATACAGGAGCTGGGTCACATCTACACACAGGAGCTGGGTAACATCTACACACAGGAGCTGGGTCACATCTACACACAGGAGCTGGGTCACATCTACATACAGGAGCTGGGTAACATCTACATACAGGAGCTGGGTCACATCTACACACAGGAGCTGGGTAACATCTAACATACAGGAGCTGGGTCACATCTACACACAGGAGCTGGGTAACATCTAACATACAGGAGCTGGTAACATCTACATTAAGGAGCTGGGTAACATCTATACACAGGAGCTGGGTTTCATCTACACACATGAGCTGGGTACCATCTATACACAGGAGCCGGGTAACATCTACATACAGGAGCTGGGTAACATCTACACACAGGAGCTTGGTAACATCTACACACAGGAGCTGGGTAACATCTACACACAGGAGCTGGGTAACATCTACACACAGGAGCTGGGTAACATCTACACACAGGAGCTGGGTAACATCTACATACAGGAGCTGGGTAACATCTACACACAAGAGCTGGGTAACATCTACACACAGGAGCTGGGTAACATCTACACACAGGAGCTGGGTAACATCTACACACAGGAGCTGGGTAACATCTAACAGACGGGAGCTGAGTAACATCTACACACAGGAGCTGGGTAACATCTACACACAGGAGCTGGGTAACATCTAACAGACGGGAGCTGAGTAACATCTACATACAGGAGCTGGGTAACATCTACACACAGGAGCTGGGTAACATCTACACACAAGAGCTGGGTAACATCTACACACAGGAGCTGGGTAACATCTAAACACAGGAGCTGGGTAACATCTACACACAGGAGCTGGGTAACATCTACACACAGGAGCTGGGTAACATCTACACACAGGAGCTGGGTAACATCTACATACAGGAGCTTGGTAACATCTACACACAGGAGCTGGGTAACATCTACATACAGGAGCTGGGTAACATCTAACAGGCAGGAGCTGAGTAACATCTACATACAGGAGCTGGGTAACATCTACACACAGGAGCTGGGTAACATCTACACACAAGAGCTGGGTAACATCTACACGCAAGAGCTGGGTAACATCTACACGCAAGAGCTGGGTAACATCTAACATACAGGAGCTGGGTAACATCTACACACAAGAGCTGGGTAACATCTACACACAAGAGCTGGGTAACATCTAACATACAGGGGCTGGGTAACATCTACATACAGGAGCTGGGTAACATCTACACACAGGAGCTGGGTAACATCTACACACAGGAGCTGGGTAACATCTACACACAGGAGCTGGGTAACATCTACACACAGGAGCTGGGTAACATCTACATACAGGAGCTGGGTAACATCTGCATACAAGAGCTGGGTAACATCTAACAGACAGGAGCTGAGTAACATCTACATACAGGAGCTGGGTAACATCTACACACAGGAGCTGGGTAACATCTACACACAGGAGCTGGGTAACATCTACACACAAGAGCTGGGTAACATCTACACGCAAGAGCTGGGTAACATCTAACATACAGGAGCTGGGTAACATCTACACACAAGAGCTGGGTAACATCTACACACAAGAGCTGGGTAACATCTAACATACAGGGGCTGGGTAACAGCTACATACAGGGGCTGGGTAACATCTACACACAGGAGCTGGGTAACATATACACACAGGAGCTGGGTAACATCTACACACAGGAGGTGGGTAACATCTACATACAGGAGCTGGGTAACATCTACATACAGGAGCTGGGTAACATCTACACACAGGAGCTGGGTAACATCTACATACAGGAGCTGGGTAACATCTACATACAGGAGCTGGGTAACATCTACATACAGGAGCTGGGTAACATCTACACACAGGAGCTGGGTAACATCTACACACAGGAGCTGGGTAACATCTACACACAGGAGCTGGGTAACATCTAACAGACGGGAGCTGAGTAACATCTACACACAGGAGCTGGGTAACATCTACACACAGGAGCTGGGTAACATCTAACAGACGGGAGCTGAGTAACATCTACATACAGGAGCTGGGTAACATCTACATACAGGAGCTGGGTAACATCTACACACAAGAGCTGGGTAACATCTACACACAGGAGCTGGGTAACATCTACACACAGGAGCTGGGTAACATCTACATACAGGAGCTGGGTAACATCTACACACAGGAGCTGGGTAACATCTACATACAGGAGCTGGGTAACATCTAACAGGCAGGAGCTGAGTAACATCTACATACAGGAGCTGGGTAACATCTACACACAGGAGCTGGGTAACATCTACACACAAGAGCTGGGTAACATCTACACGCAAGAGCTGGGTAACATCTAACATACAGGAGCTGGGTAACATCTACACACAAGAGCTGGGTAACATCTACACACAAGAGCTGGGTAACATCTAACATACAGGGGCTGGGTAACATCTACATACAGGAGCTGGGTAACATCTACACACAGGAGCTGGGTAACATCTACACACAGGAGCTGGGTAACATCTACACACAGGAGCTGGGTAACATCTACACACAGGAGCTGGGTAACATCTACATACAGGAGCTGGGTAACATCTACACACAGGAGCTGGGTAACATCTACATACAGGAGCTGGGTAACATCTACACACAGGAGCTGGGTAACATCTACATACAGGAACTGGGTCACATCTACACACAGGAGCTGGGTAACATCTACATACAGGAGCTGGTAACATCTACACACAGGAGTTGGGTAACATCTACATACAGGAGCTGGGTAACATCTACATAAAGGAGCTGGGTCACATCTACATACAGGAGCTGGGTAACATCTACATAAAGGAGCTGGGTAATATCTACATACAGGAGCTGGGTCACATCTACATGCATGTCAAAACATTACAGGAAATTACTGTTTCAGATTGAAGTAAATGACTTTATTACTGGAATTGCTACGCCCAATGAAATGCAGATTAAGGTGCGGCCGCGCTTTATTATGAAAATAAAATCTCCCCATAACAGTAATTATGTTACATTGTAAACTCCATTTCCTCTACTTGATTCACCTAAAACTGTCCAAAAATGTTTTTTCCTCCGAACTAACTAATAATGATTGAAAATTCAACCTAAAATCATCTTCTGACAAGTCACACAGCCTCGTCCTACTCACAGCTGAGGTGGATACAGTTGTATTCAGTCTGGGCAATCCTCTGTGAGCTAAACAGCCTGGGCTATGTTTTATCTACACTGTAGCAAACTATCTGGACAGGAGAGAGATTTGCGCTACTGATGTATTTGTCCACGTTCACACAGCAGTATTTTAGTCAGTATTTGTAATTCGAATCCAGAAGTGGAACCTACACAGAAAAAACTGAAAGATTTGCACCTCTTCCGTGTTTTGGACTTCCTGGTTTTGGCTTTGAAGCAAAATACTGCTGTGTGAAAGTGACCTCAGGACAAGATCTGTACAGGTTTTCAGCCTCTAAATGTAATTAAGAAAATGTTTTCAGCCACTGACAGCAAACAGAGATGTTGAAAATGATGAGGAAGCTTTATTCAGCTTCATCTGGAACACCCTTTTAGGGAGCATTTTTATTTAGAATTAAAAACATTTCCAGTTATAACAGCACAGGTATTAGTCATTCTCTGTCAAGTTACTATATATTCTATTCTGATTCTTAGTTATATATATTATTTGATTTTCTGTTTTCCAAAAATAAGAAAATAGAGGTCGTTGAAACCCTATAGGGTTTGTCAGTGACCCAGATTTTTTAACCCTGAATGTCCCATTTTTCTAGTAGTCAAGGGACGAATCACTTAAAAGCTAAGTAAACCTTTGAAGGCATTGTTTTTTAAAAAATAAATCAATGTTTTATTTCATTTAGAACAACTTTGATTTTATTAAAAACAAAAATGTTTCACTTTTTAGATACAACTTCTATGTATCCTGTATACATAGAAGCTGTATCTTGCAGTCAAGGCTGAATCCAACAGGTCAGCGGTACTGACGGCTTTGGTGAATGCTGGTCCACAAAGGATTTAGCTATTATCGATCACATCCAAGTTCATTAACTTATCTGTGATGGATAATAGCTGGGCTGTGCGTGTCATAGACACGCAGGACCCGTTCTCAGCCGAGTCGTCAGTCCTGCAGACCTGATGGATTTGGCTTTGACCGCAAGATACAGCATCTATTTATACAGGATACATAGAAGCTGTATCTTAAAAAGTAAAACTTTTTATTTTAATCAAATCAAATTCAAAAGTTGCTCTAAATGAAATAAAACATTGTTTTCTTTAAAAAAAATGCATTCAAAAGCTTACATAGCTTACAATTACTTTTCTGTAGAAGCTGTAATAGTAGCTATATTGGTTGTCACTCAACTTCCCCAGGAATATCAAAAGAGGTGAATACAATTTTTAACAACTTAAAGGGGTCGTCCAGTTTGAGGGCTGTTCTTTATACTGATGACCTATTCACAGGAAAGGTCATCAGTATATGATCAGTGGGGGTCCAACATCTGGACACTGCAACAATCGGCTGCCTCCAGCATCGGAAGTTATCCAGTGGTCGGTGCCGGAAGCAAATTCAAGTAAATAGGAGCAGAGTTGCAGTAATCCAGCACGGCTGCTATACAGTGTATATGAATCCTTTTGCTTCCGGCACCGACCCTGCATAACATCCGTAGCAGCTGATCGGTGTGGGGTCCCTCTGTCATACCCCCACCGATCATATACTGATGACCTATCCCATAAATAGGTCATCAGTATCAAAAACAGCCCCCAAACTTGACAACCTTCAACAAGTCAGGATGACTCCAGGAATAGTTAATGGAGAGTTTTGTTTACTATTTGCCATTTTATATATATATATATATATATATATATATATATATATATATATATATATATATATATATATATATATATATATATATATTATATTTAGATATAGATATATATGGCATTCTTTGCTAGATCTCTCCTGTCCTCAGCACTCCAGTCTGAATGCTCCTCCCAATTTCTATGGATACAAGACACAACATATCTAGAGAGGGAGAGCCCCTCTAGAATTGCCAGGCCCCTGCCATCCAATCCTTTCATTGTCAGTGCAGCAATTACTTATCTGCTGTATAACACCCAGGCACTGGCAGGTCACACCCTGAACACCCCAGTCATGTACTCACAAGGAGGAGCTGCTGGCTGCCCGTCTCCCTCAGGATGACCACAATAGAACAAAAGCTTCTCTACAGGTGCATGAGCACTAGCTCTCTCCAGATGCACCATGGGAGATGTAGTCCTACACTCCCCTCCCCTCCCCCTGGTGTAACCTTACACAGCTAAACAAGGAAACCTTATATTTTATCACAAACGGTAACACTGGTTCAGGGCAGGCTATAGCTTTCTCTTCTTTTATAACCGGACAATATTTTAGATGTTCAAAGAGGTCCAATGTACAAAAGATCCACTTTTATATATTCTTCTTCAGTTTTTATTCACAACACCACAAAAAAAGATGGAATACACAAAACTTTGTAGCATATAGCTCTCTAGCTGCTGCCAAACTACAACTCTGAGCATGCCCTGACAGCTGCTGTAATTTTGGGTTTAACCCACGGTTCTCCTCCGTTTCTCCTGGTGGGTCCAACAATCCCGAGGTAGATGTGGTTCATCAGGAACTGTGCACAGTCTGGGCCCAGGTTCAGAAGAACCTTGAGGCGTCCCAGAGCATACAAAAGACTCAGGCAGATAAAAGACGTTCTACTAACCCCTTGTTTGTGGTCGGGGATCTGGTGTGGCTGTCTTCAAAAAGTTTGCGCCTTAAAGTTCCGTCCAAAAAATTTGCTCCTCGGTATATAGGGCCGTACAAGGTTAGTGAGGTCCTTAACCCTATCTCCTTCCAGCTAGAGTTACCCCCGTCTTTTCAAATACACAACGTGTTCCATGACTCCCTCCTTAAACGCTGCTCCCCGTCCTTGGCTACCTCGAGGAAACCTCCGGTCCCTGTTCTCCCCCCTGAAGGGGTAGAATTCGAGGTGGCCAAGATTGTGGACAGCAGGATGGTCCAAGGCTCCCTCCAGTACCTGGTCCATTGGAGAGGATACGGGCCTGAGGAGAGGACTTGGGTACTCGCCCGGGATGTTCACGCCGGGTTATTGCTTAGGATGTTCTATCTTCGGTTCCCCAACAAGCCAGGTCCACCTAGGAAGGGTCCAGTGGCCCCTCATATAAGGGGGGTACTGTAAAGGATTTGCCAGACACAGCTTCTGTGTCAACGCCCGTGGTTAATCAGCCTTCATCTGTGCCTAGGTCTGCTAGAGTGACTCGTTCTGCTACCACTCAGGCTGGTAGGCTGAGGAGTGGGAGAACCTATCACAGCCTGGCCAGACGGTCCTAGCTCCCGCCCTTGGTCTACTTATACCTTCATTTGCTGCTTGTCCTTTGCCTGTGATTCTTTTGCTTCCTGGCTCTGCTGTTCTGCTTTTTCTATTGACCTCTGCTTCATATTGACTCTGGCTTTACTGACTACTCTCCTGCTCTGCGTTTGGTACCTCGTACACTCCTGGTTTGACTCGGCTTGTTCACTACTCTTGTTGCTCACGGTGTTGCCGTGGGCAACTGCCCCATTTCCCTTAGCTTCTGTGTACCCTTGTCTGTTTGTCTGTCGTGCACATATTGAGTGTAGGGACCGTCGCATCAGAGAGATCCTTTTTCTTTCCCATATTGCTTGAAACCTGTGGCCTGCTTAATAATGTGGAACGTCCTTCTTAAGTAGTTTTCCTTTGATTGGGCACACCTGGCAAACTAATTATCACAGGTGTCTAAGATTGATTACAATGATCCAAAGAGCCCTAAGACACAATACCATCCATGAGTTTAATTGAAAAACTAATAATTAAATGTTTATGACACTTAAATCCAATGTGCATAATATGTTTAGATTTTATGTGGGAGATTTTATATATATATTTTTTTTTTAACACTTCTAGGAAATGTTCTAGGGCTGTTTAAAGAAAATATGAATTAATACATGTAAAGAAGTTTTTCAGATTTATGCAAAGAAAAGCTTAATCATTCTTCTGCAACTCTCTCATATACTTTCTGTTTCAATTCCTAACCATTTGCAAGATCTTTGCTTTCAGGCAATTAATGGCAACGTTCTTATTCTCATCCAGAAAGCTGAAAAACCTGTAGAAGGGCTCGTGCACACTACCTTATTAATGCTCCATATAATCTCAGAGTTAGACTTCTCATAGACTTATATGGGTCCATACTGTACATGATAGAAAAAAATATTGTGCCATCTTACATGAGATGCCACACGGTGGCGCCATAAAGTACCTGGGGCTCTGTAGTACGTGTCTTCGTACAGGCTCTGTTCGCTCCATACAGCTCACAGCTGTAGTAAGTCTAGGCAACTCTTTGTGAGCTGAACAGCCTGGGTTCCAGGCTGATACATTGTAGCAAACTATCGGGACAGGAACAACATTTTTAGACTTCGTTCACATCTGCGTCAGGGCTCTGTTCCGTATGAGCTTTCCGTTGGAACGGAGCCCTGACTGACACAAATGGAAACCATAGGTTTCAATGGTGACGGATCCGGTGTCAATGGTTTACGTTCGTCTTCATCTCCGTTGCGCAAGTGTCCCGTCGTTTTGAAGGAATCAATAGCGTAGTTGACGGAACTTCGAAACAGAGCCCTGACGCAGATGTGAACGAAGCCTTCGGGTATGTGCACATGACCTCTTTTCAGACGTAATGGAGGTGTATTTGGCTTTGTCGTGTGCACATACCCTTACAGCTGAAGTAATTAGCATTGTGAGGGAATCTGCAGACGGGCTATTTTCAGCTGTTTTTCGGGCCGTAAACTTTCCGAAAAACAGCTGAAAAATCGGAAGCAGAACGCCTCCAAACATCTGCCCATTGATTTCAATCAGAAATGCAGCGTTCTGTTCCGACGGGGCGTTTTTTTCCCGCCTCGTTTTCCAAAAACGGCACGTAAAAAGACGCCCGTGAAAAAGATGTCACTTCTTGGGACGTTTTTGGAGCCATTTTTCATTGAGTCTATAGCAAAACGGCCGTAAAAAACGCCGCAAAAAACGCGAGTTGCTTTGAAAATGTCTGAAAATCAGGAGCTGTTTTCCATTGAAAACAGCTCCGTATTTTCAGACGTTTTTTGATAAGCGTGTGAACATACCCTGAGAGTTTTGCTGCTGATGGAATGTAACTATAGTGGGTGCAGGGGTTTCAATCGTATCCAGGTACTAGGGCCATAGGGGGCCCAATCGCCCCTTCTGCTACAAAAGAACAGCAGTGCTGTAAATGATATAGTTCAGGGGGAACTCTTATAGATTATGTCTCTGGGCCCAGGAGAGGGAGGAAAAAAACCTTTATACAAATAATTCAATTCATGGCTTGCAGTCAGGGCTAGATTGGTAAAATTGGTGTAAAACGTACTTTTTTTTACCAAATGTAGCCATTCTACACAGGACAATTTTCTATTTTTCTAATAATACAAAGTCTAGCAAGGAAGCGGAGTCTTTCTATAAATTTGGTGTATTGCAATGATGAAGTGACAATCTCAGCACTATTCCCAATACACATATGCCGGGATTCAGCGGTACTGAACAATGTAGTTTATCCTTACACGCGGCTTGCACACTGATCCAGTATCTCATATCAGACATATCCAAACTATGTGAATCACATGGCAAAAAAAAATAGTAAAATGTAAAGCACGCCCTTTTTACGCCAAAAAGTACCCCCTATTAGACGTCCTAAGGGTATGTTCACACGCTCAGCAAAAAACGTCTGAAAATACGGAGCTGTTTTCAAGCAAAATCAGCTCCTGATTTTCAGACGTTTTTTAACGACTCGCGTTTTTCGCTGCATATTTTACGGCCGTTATTGGAGCTGTTTTTCAATGGAGTCAATGAAAAACGCCTCCAAAACGTCCCAAGAAGTGTCCTGCACTTCTTTTTCGCGGGCGTCTTTTTACGCAACGTATTTTGACAGCGACACGTAAAATTAAGCCTTGTGGGAACAGAACACCGTAAATCCTATTGCAAGCAATGGGCAGATGTTTGGAGGCGTAATGGTGCCGTTTTTTCAGGCGTAATTCGAGGCTTAAACGGCCCGAATTACGTCTGAAACCACTGCGTGTGAACATACCCTAATGCCGGATTCACACGAGCGTGTGTATTTTGCGCGCGCAAAAGGTCCATAAAAGCTCCGTGTGTCAGCAGCATATGATGCGTGGCTGCGTGATTTTCGCGCAGCCGCCATCATTAGGACACTCTGTTTGTATGTTTGTAAACAGAAAAGCACGTGGTGCTTTTCTGTTTTCATTCATAGTTTTGACTACTCTAGCGCGCATCACGCGCGGCACACGGAAGTGCGTCTGTGTGCGGTTTTCACACACCCATTGACTTCAATGGGTGCGTGATGCGCGAAAAACGGGCAAATATAGGACATGTCGTGAGTTTTACGCTGAATTGAACTTTGTAAATCCCCACTTCTTGGAAATGTGGATCTTCTGACGTCCACGGAACTTGAACTTTGCTCTGCGCAGAGCCTCAACCACATGTTCCTTGTTTGCCCCCTTGGTGCAGATGGACATGATCACCTGTCCGATGTTGACTCTGGCCACTGTGACTTGAGGTTTACCGAAGGCACTGCGCATTCCAGCTCCGGCACAGGATAACATTTTGTTGATGCGGATGACGTGGAATGGGTGGAGACTCACTCTGATGTGGAAACCGTCTTTGCCACAGCTCTTCACCATGTACTTGTTGGCGCAGATACGGGCAGCCTCCAGAGCTTCTGATGACAGCTGCTCGTATTCATCGGAGACCATGTGGCCACATAGCGGGAACTCGTCCACCTTGGCCTTCTTACGACCCAAATCAAAGATCCTGATTTTAGGATCTGGGACACCTCTACAGAAACGGGATTTGGGGTAGGGCTTATTTTTACAGTATCTGTAACAGCGGTCGGGTCTGCGGCCCATGATGGCGGCTTGTACCTCGCCGACGCCAAAGAGCGTATGTGTGGTATTTAATGGTCTGCGTCCCCTTATTACACGAGCTACGCTTTATTCAAGGTAAACGGTTTAATAAAATTAGTGCTGATTGGGCGCATTTAAGAGAACTATGGGTAGAAAGTATCAGTACCCTCTCTATTACGTGGACGGCAGAGAGCAGCTCATGCTCTGGGGATTTGCTGTTGTCCATGGAAATCCATAAATCCCCATAGATGTTATTGTGCACTGTGTAATACTTTATATGACCTGCTGTATTTAGTCTGAGGCTACATGGTAACATGAAGTCATGATAAAACCTTGATAAAACTTTTCTCCCTGTAAGGAACAATTGAATTGGCGTTTGTGTTCGGTTTTAATGCAGATTTCAGCGTGGAAAACGCATGGTTTCTGTACCGATATTTGTGTGAAAATCTGTTGTGTGAACATGGCCTTAGGCTCAGTTCACATTTCGTTTTTGTATGTGTCGGTAATATTCCACACTGTATACCTCAGACACATGCCACTGTATAGCTATTCAGTGGCATACTTCGGGCGTTGGCCACAATGTTAAGAAACTGTACTGTGCAGTATACAATTATTTTGCGGTGGCCCACTGTATAGGAAAGCGCAGTCTGCTGTGCTTTCTATACAGTAAAATAAAAGGTATGCTGATGCTTACCGACAGAGGCCAAAAGGACCCTGTTTTGGCCTCCATCAGCTGAATAGAGGCCTATGGCTTTCCTGCCCCATACACCGAATGTGTTTACATAAAGAGGTGTGAACAGAGCCTTAGTACAAGTGAACCCCTGATAGATAACACTTTGTGGCTTGGTAGATTGAGTGTAAACTGGGCACATTTTGAATATTTAGTTTTTGCCTGGAGTTAGATTAAGGAGGCTCTGTCACTAGTTTAGTAATGCCCTATCTCCTAGCTAATCTAATAGACGCTGTCACACTAGATAATACTAGTGAAAATTGTGTCCCAAAAACGTTTATTATTTTAAGGCCCTGTTTCAGGCGGAATTTTGCCACTTTTATTTGCCACAGAAACCGCGGAAAAAAACGTCCGAAATTGACTCCCATTGGGAGGTAGAGGCATTTTTTCCCGCGAGCACAAAAAAAAAACACTCGCGGGAAGAAGAAGCGACATGCCCTATCTTGAGGTGTTTTCCGCCTCAAAAACCCCATTGAAATCAACGGCCGACGTGTTTTTTTACACGTTTTATGTCAAAAACCGCTCATGGATTTTTGCTTTGCCAGTTGAAGAAATAGGTAAAAAAAATAGTGGCAAAAAAAGCGTCAAAATATGTGCCCAAAAAACGCCTGTGGTGCAAAACCACTTAAAAACTTCCCTGGTGTGCCAAATTTGGCTCTATGTCACCTCAGGTGGGGTTCTCTAGGCTAGAGGACCTTCTTGGAGCTCCGGATCTCTCAAAGGTCCTTACCCAATTATATACCTTCATGACATCCCTGGATGCTAGGTCATTTGATAAGGCGTATCTGTAATGGAGGGGTGATGTTCCCACCTTGACAGAGGAGGACTGGCAGGAAGTAGAATCCTCCTTTCTTTTGTTTCGGTGGTAAGCGCAAGGGACTTCCTCATACAGTCTCGGTTCCTGCATAGGATTTATTACACTCCAGTTAGGCTTAAGCGGATGGGGGCATTGGCTTCGGATAGTTGTTTTAGATGTCAATCGGAGGTCGGTACCTTTCTACATTGTGTGTGGATGTGTCCTAGAATTGCCCCCTTTTGGTCGGAGGTGGTAGAGTTTCTTCATACCCGTTATGAGTTGCCACGACTTCTTACCCCTCAGATGTGCCTCTTGGGCATTATGGATGAAGTTATTCATAATCACTATGCTGAGATATTTTTTCATTTCGTTCTTTTTTGTGCCCGGAAGATTATAATTTTGGCTTGGAAGAATAGAGACAGTCCGAGCATACTGCACTGGAAACAACTAGTGAATAAATATATACCTATGTATAAAAAGTTGTATCTTAGCAGGAAATGTCCAGATAAATTTGGGAAAATTTGGTCCAGGTGGATAGAGACTATTGACACTGCGGTTTAAGGCTGGGTTCACACGACCTATTTTCAGGCGTAAATGAGGCGTATTATGCCTCGATTTACGCCTGAAAATACGGCTCCAATACGTCGGCAAACATCTGCCCATTCATTTCAATGGGTTTGCCGACGTACTGTGCAGACGACCTGTCATTTTACGCGTCGCTGTCAAAAGACGACGCATAAAATTACTGCCTCGTCAAAGAAGTGCAGGACACTTCTTTGGACGTAATTTGAGTCGTTTTTCATTGAATCCAATGAAGAACAGCTCCAAATTACAGCCGTCAAAGACCCCTCGCAAAATGCGAGTACATGCAATTACGTCTGAAATTACGGATTTCAGACGTAATGGTCGTTATCGTGTGCACATACCCTAATGGTCACTTGAAAATTACCGAGATGTGGGGGGGGGGGGGCTGTTTGTGTGCGAGTGAGCGAGTGAGGGTGTTTTGATTCAGTTAGGCTTTCGGAGGTTATGCAGCTGTACGATGTGTTACTGTTGTTAAATTAATATGATCCGACTTGACATTTATATGTGATGATAAAGCCTCTCTGAATGTCTTTATTTTGTACTGTTTGTATATAGGTACGTGTTTTGTACAACAAAATTTTGAAAATAAAGCCTTTTAAAAAAAAAAAAAAAAAGACTGGAGCGTATTTTTCCAGGCAGAATTAGCATATTTAGAAAAATGCTCATAACTTTTAAAATAATAAAAGTTTTTTTTTAAATAAACCACAATGTAGATATCAGCAGCAAAGTGCCTATTAAATTAGTTAGGAGATAGGGAATTATTAAACTGGTGACAGATCCTCTTTAAATATAAGGGTATGTTCACACGCACACTCAAAAACGTCTGAAAATACGGAGCAGTTTTCAAGGGAAAACAGCTCCTGATTTTCAGACGTTTTTTTAAGCCACTCGCGATTTACGAGGCGTTCTTCGCTGTATTTTTCTACGGACGTTTTTGGAGCTGTTTTCAATAGAGTCAATGAAAAACGGCTCCAAAAACGTCTCAAGAAGTGACATGCACTTCTTTGACGCAGGCGTCTTTTTACGCGCTGTCTTTTGACAGCGAAGCGTAAAATGACACCTCGTGGGAACAGAACATCGTAAAACCCATTGAAAGCAATGGGCAGATGTTTGTAGGCGTAATGGAGCCGGTTTTTCAGGCGTATTTCGAGGCGTTAAACGCCCGAATTATGTCTGAAAACAGTGCGTGTGAACATACGTGTACTTTTGGCTTTCATCGGGTGAATGGAGCAATACACATACCACATATCACATTACCACAAAGACCGTGATTGTGTTATACTGAGATTCTAGTTATATGATATACTTCACAAAAACAAGCAAAAACAGCCTTTAAAGGGGTTATGTGGGGACCAAAAATTATTAGCTGTGTACTCACTGCAGTATGTGATACACTCGCTAATATACATGCCGGTCCCCCGTCGCGCTGATTCTGAGATTTTCATAGATTTTTATAGCATTCCTGGGGGATCGGACGTCTAGTTGCACAGACTTCTTTGATGACGATACGACTCTTCGTCATGTGACCGGCCCCGCTGTACTCTATGTATCTATGTACTTACTGCTCCTGCTTGTACATAGAGTACAATGGGGCCGGTCACATGATGAAGAGTCGTATCGTCATGAAGGAAGACTGTGCAACTAAACTTCCGGACCCCCGGCAGCACTATGAAAATCTCAGAATCAGCGTGACGGGGGACCAGAATGTATATTAGTGAGTGTACTCAATAATAATTTTTGGTCCCCACATAACCCCTTTAAGTTCTAATTCAAGTGCTATAACCAATATGGTTTAACTCAGGGAACACAAGCCATGCTCAAGCTCTACTCTATTAAGATTCGGTCTCCATTTACTGATCTCTATATACTATCACAACCCTACAGACATACATATGTAAATAACTAAATCTTAATAGAATATATATTGGAGTGTTTGAGCATGTTAACTATATACGATTAACCCCTACCCGCACAAGGAAGTAACTGTACGTCGTCACGGGAGGTTACTTCCCGCACGAGGACGTACAGTTACTGAGTTTTTCCCGGTGCACACTACGGGTTGTACCGCAAAAAACAAGACCTCCCACAGCTTTTTTGACGAAAACATAAAAATGTTACGGCTCAGAATAGCGTGTCTCAGAAAATATATTATTTTATAGAAACGTAATTTTATTGTGCAAACACTGCAAAACGTAAAAAAATCTATACACATATGGTATCGGTGTAATCGTACCGACCCGCAGAATAAAGTAAAACATAATTTATTGCGCACGGTGAACGCTGTAAGAAATAAAGAATTTAAAGCGCCAAAATCGTTCTTTTTTGGTCACCTTAGCTCTAAAAAAGATCCTGTGGGGTCAAAATGCTCACTATACCCCTAGAAAAATTCCTTGATTTTGAGGGGTGTAGTTTCCAGAATAGGGTCACTTTTGGGGGGTTTCCACTGTTTTGGTCCCTCCGGGGCGTTGCAAACCCGACACGGCACTGAAAACCAATCCAGCAAAATCTGCGCTTCAAAATCCAAAAGGCGCTCCTTCCCTCCTGAGCCTTGCTGTGGGTCCAAACATCAGTTTATAACCACATAATCGGGAGAAATTGCTTTACAAATGTTGGGGTGCTTTTTCTCCTTTATTCCTTGTAAAAATGAAAAAATTCTATGTTTTCACAGAAAAATAGGTGATTTTCATCTTCACAGACTAATTCCACTAAATTCTGCAAAAAAACTGTGGGGTCAAAATGCTAACTATACTCCTAGAAAATGCCTTGAGGGGTGTAGTTTCCAAAATGGGGTCACTTTTGGGGGTTTCGACTGTTTAGGTACCACAAGACCTAATCAAACCTGACATGGTGCCTAAAATATATTCCTAAAAAAAGGAGGCCCCAAAATCCACTGGGTGCTCCTTTGCTTCTGAGACCTGTGCTTCAGTCTATTAGGACACTAGGGCCACATGTTGGATATTTCTAAAATCTGCAGAATCTGGGCAATAAATATTGAGTTGTGTTTCTCTGGTAAAACCTTCTGTGTTACAGATTTTTTTTATTACAAATGAATTTAGGCAAAAAAAATTTAATTTGTAAATTTCACCTCTACTTTGCCTTAATTCCTGTGAAACGCCTAAAGGGTTAAAATACTTTCTGAATGTGGTTTTGAATACCTTGAGGGGTGCAGTTTTCAAAATGGGGTGATTTATGGGGACTTTCTAATATAGAAGGCCCTCAAAACCACTTCAGAACTGAACTGGTCCCTGAAAAAATGGCCTATTGAAATTTTCTTGAAAATATGAGAAATTGCTGCTAAACTTCTAAGCCTTGTAACGTCCTAGAAAAATAAAAGTACGTGAAAAAAAATGATGCAAACATAAAGTAGACATATGGGGGATGTTAACTAGTAACTATTTTGTGTGGTATTAATATCTGTTTTACAAGCAAACACATTTAAATTTAAAAAAACGGTAATGTAAGTTTTTCACAAATAAATATTGAATTTATCGACCCAATTTTTTCACTAACATAAAGTACAATATGTCACGAGAAAACAATCTCAGAATCGCTTGGATAAGTAAAAGCGTTCTAGAGTTATTACCACATAAAGTGACACATGTCAGATTTGAAAAAATCATCTGTGTCCACAAGGCCAAAACAGGCTGTGTCCTAAACGGGTTAAAGTGGAGCACCCTTTTAAATTTGTCTAGAGCCATTGACTGGTTCGTGCGTTATGTGAAATGTACCAGAACAGGTCACTTACCGTGTCATCTCCCATGTACCTGGGCTCCCCTAACCATGTCTATATTCAGGAAATGGACATGTATTGCTCAGATTACTCCTTGGGCAGTGCATAACATCACGTGAGATATGGGTAGAGGGTAAATTTAGCACATGTTGTGCAAGTCATCCCTGTAATGTATCATAGCAGACCTTCTGTTTTAAAGGGCAAGTTGTATCCGACATCATGGCTAGTAAAACTGATTGCTTTTGGCATTGGATTTCAGGCTGACAACTAGCTAAGTGGAGTTGTAGTTTACTTTGTGCGGCTGCAATGTATGATACCAAACATTAGGCTTTACTCACACTAACGCATTATTGACACGTACGTGTCCGTTTGCGCGCGCAAAAATGCTGCGTTTTGCGTGCGCAAAAGGTCCGTGTGTCATCAGCATATGGTGCACGGTTGCGTGATTTTCGCGCAGCCGGCATCAGGATGCACTCTGGTTTTGTTTACAAATCATGTAATCATGTTTTCAGTACGGGACAGTAGTTCCACGTAGAGGCAGGGACTCGTCGTACATAACTATGATGCAACTCTAATTATAATAGCACCATACACTGCGCCCCTGAATAAAATAGTACCAAACACTGCGCCCCTGAATATAATTGTCAAACACTGTAAAGTAAAGCACCACATACACACAGCCCCCTGTAGATAGCGCCACACACAGCCCCCTGTAGACAACGCCACACACAGCCCCTGTAGATAGCATCACACACCCTCTGTAGATAGCGCCACACAGCCCCCCTGTAGAAAGCGCCACACTCCCCACCTGTCGATAGCATCACACACCCTCTGTAGATAGCGCCACACACAGCCCCCTGTTGATAGCGCCACACAGCCTCCCTATAGATAGCGCAACACACAACCCCCTGTAGATAACCGCACACATACACCCCTGTAGATAGCGCCACACACACACCCTTATAGATAGCGCCACACACAGCCCCCCTGTAGATAACGCCACACACAGACCCCTGTAGATAGCATCACACACAGCCCCATGTAGACATCACACCACACCCCCTGTAGATAGCATCACCCCCCCCCCCCGTAGGTAGCATCACACACCCGCCGCCCCGTAGACAGCGCCACACACACACCCTGTAGATAGCGTCACACACAGCCCCCTATAGATAGCGCCACACACACACTCTGTAGATAGCGCCACATACATACCCTATAGACAGTGCCACACAGCGCTTCCCCCTTGTATATAGTGCTACACAGCACCTTCCCCCCTTGTATATAGTGCCACAGAGCGCTATCCCTCCTTGTATAGTGTCAGAGTGCTCCCCCTTGTATATAGGGTTACACAGTGCTTCCCCCTTGTATATAGGGCCACACAGCGCTCCCTCCTTGTATATAGGGCCACACAGTGCTCCCCCTCTTGTAAACTGTCATACAGCGCTCCCCCTTATAGTGCCACACAGCGCTCCCCCCTTGTATATAGTGTCACAAGGTGCTCCCCCCTTGTATGTAGTGTCACAAAGCACTACCCACTGTATATATTGTCATACAGCGCTCCCACTTGTATATAGTGTCACACAGCACTACCCCCCTTGTATCTATTGTCATGCAGCGCTCCCCACTTGTATATAGTGCTACACAGCGCTCCCCCTTCTTGTATATAGTGCCACTCAGCGCTACTCCCACAAAAAAAACAAACAAAATAAAAAATATTTTACTTACCTTGCCCCATTCCCGCGATGGACGGAGCGCTACACATCCTCCGGACAGGATGCATGTGCAGACCAGAGTGATGCAGTGACGTCATCACGCCGGCCTGCACAGGGATTCTTCCCAGCACCTTATAGGCTGCAGGTCTAACGTGGCCTGCAGCCTATAATATTAATTTGTATTTGCGTCTAGAGGACGCAAATACAAGTGAATGTGACTGTTGCAAGCACTAGGGCCCCCTTCGGTGCTAGCAACGCCACCGGGGATGAGGAGGCCCCTGCGGTTGTGTACGGTTCGGGCGGCCAAGGGAGCCTTGGGCGGCCGCCCGAACCGCCCTAAAGATGATCCGCCACTGGGTATGCATAAACGCCTCGAAATACGCCTTGAAAAACGATAGTGAAATGCCGACAAACCGCTTTCCTTTGAAATCAATGGTTAAAACGGCGTTTAGTTCAGACAGGGATTTTGTTTACGCCGCTGTTTTAAAAAAACAGCATGTAAAAAGAGGCCACGTAAAATAGGGTCAATTGCAAAACCGCCCCAAAAACGTTTTCAGCTTAAAAAATGGACGAAAATCCGAGGCTATTTTCTCTGAAAACAGCTCCATAATTTTCAGCCATTTTTAATTGTGCGTGTGAACATAACCTTATAGTAGCTATTAACCCCTTTAGGACACAGCCCGTTTTGGCCTTGTGGACACAGATGATTTTTTTCAAATCTGACATGTGTCACTTTATGTGGTAATAACTTCGGAGTGCTTTTACCTATCCAAGCGATTCTGAAATTGTTTTCTCGTGATATATTGTAATTTATGTTAGTGAAAAAATTTGGTCGTTAAATTCAATATTTATTTGTGAAAAACTTCAAATTTTAGCAAAAATTAGCATTTTTCTAAATTTAAATGTATTTGCTTGTAAAACAGATAGTAATACCACACAAAATAGTTACTAGTTAACATCCCCCATATGTCTACTTTATGTTTGCATCGTTTGTTTCATGTCCTTTTATTTTCAACTTCAATTTCTCATATTTTCAAGAAAATTTCAATAGGCCATTTTTTCAGGGACCAGTTCAGTTCTGAAGTGGTTTTGAGGGCCTTCTATATTAGAAAGTCCCCATAAATCACCCCATTTTGAAAACTGCACCACTCAAGGTATTCAAAACCACAGTCAGAAAGTATTTTAACCCTTTAGGCGTTTCACAGGAATTATGGCAAAGTAGAGGAGAAATTTACAAATTAATTTTTTTTTGCAGAAATTCATATGTAATAAAAAAAATCTGTAACACAGAAGGTTTTACCAGAGAAACGCAACTCAATATTTATTGCCCAGATTCTGAAGTTTTTAGAAATATCCCACATGTGGCCCTAGTGCCCTAATGGACTGAAACACAGGCCTCCGTTTTTTAGGAATATATTTTAGGCACTATGTTTGAATGTTTGTATGGGTTTGAAGAGGTCTGTAAACAGTCGAAACCCCCCAAAAGTTACCCCATTTTGGAAACTACACCCCCTCAAGCCATTTTTCTAGGGGTATAGTTAGCATTTTGACCCCACAGTTTTTTTTGCAGAATTTAGTGGAATTAGTCTGTGAAGATGAAAATCACCTATTTTGTATTTTTACAAGGCATAAAGGAGAAAAAGCACCCCAACATTTGTAAAGCAATTTCTCCCGATTACGGCAATACCCCATATGTGGTCATAAACTGCTGTTTGGACCCACAGCAGCGCTCAGGAGGGAAGGATCGCCTTTTGGATCGCAGATTTTGCTGGATTGGATTTCAGTGCCATGTCGGGTTTGCAACGCCTCGGAGGGACCAAAACAGTGGAAACCCCCCAAAAGTGACCCTTTTTTGGAAACTACACCCCTCAAGGAATTTTCCTAGGGGTATAGTAAGCATTTTGGCCACCCAGGATCTTTTTTTAGAGCTAAGGTGACCAAAAAACTGCGATTTTGGCGCTTTTAAGTCTTTATTTCTCAGTGTTCACCGTGCTTAATAAATTACATTTTACTTTATTCTGCCGGTCGGTACGATTACGCTGATACCATATGTGTATAGTTTTTTTTAAAGTTTTGCAGCGTTTGCACAATAAAATTATGTTTCTATAAAATAATTTATTTTCTGAGACACGCTATTCTGAGCCGTAACTTTTTTATTTTTTCGTCAAAAAAGCTGTGGGAGGTCTTGTTTTTTGCGGGACGGGTTGTAGTTTTTATTGGTACTATTTTGGGGTAAATGCGACTTTTTGATGACTTTTTATTCTATATCTTGGGAGGGGCGGTGACCAAAAAATAGCGATTCTGACATAGTTTTCCGTTTATTTTGTTTGCAGCGTTCACCGTGCGGAAAAAATAACATTATAGTTTCATAGTTTGGGTTGTTATGAACACGGTGATAACAAATATGTGTACTTTTTTTCCTATAATAAATGACATTATAGGAAAACAAAAACTTTTATTTTTACACTTTTATAAAACATTTTTATTAACTTTTTTTTTACTTTTTACACTTTCTTCTTTTTACCTGCAGTTCTGATCGCTGCTAGAATACATTACACTAGTTAGGTAGCGTAACGTATTCCAACTGTCAGTGTGACGTCACAGTCACTCTGACAGTAAGTCTACAAGGACCAGCCAGAGGCTGATCCTCATAGGCTTCCATACATGGCAGACCCGGAGGCCGTTGCCTGGCCTCCGGATGCCATCACAAGCATCAGCTGCCCCCACAATTGCATGGGGGCTGCTGATGTGCTACAAACCCCCTAAATGTGGTGATCACCATCGAGAACCACATTTAACGGGTTAATTGCCGAAATCAGCGGCGATGAGCCGCTTATCGGCAACACCGGAGTGTCAGCTGTCGGGGACAGCTGATCTCTCAGTTCCCGATGCACACCTTGTCGCCGACAGTGTGCATCGGGAACGACACCGTGACTTCCTGTCACTCTGACAGGAAGCCTATCAGGACCAGCCGAAGGTTGGTCCTGATGGGCTTCCGTCCATGGCAGACCCGGAAGCCATTGTTTGGCTTCCGTTTGCCATACTAACTATCGGCAGACCCCGCGATTTCTGACCGGGGTCTGCCGATATGCTAGAAACCCCTAAAATTCTGCGATTTCAACCGATCGCCGAATTTAAGGAGTTAATTCGCCGGAATCAGCGGCAAAGGACCGCTTTGCCGGCAAGAGTGGAGTGTCAGCTGTCAGCGACAGCTGACCTCCCGTTCCCGGTGCACACTGTCGCCGACAGTGTGCACCGGAAACAACTCAGTAACTGTACGTCCTCATGCGGGAAGTAACCTCCCGCAACGACGTACAGTTACTTACTCGTGCGGGTAGGGGTTAACCCCTCTGTTCCTCCCCTCCTAATGTTCTATCTTAGACTCACTTTAACATGGTTGCTCATCACTTTAAAGATGACCTGTCACATCTCCTGACATCTTATTTAGTAAATCATTAGATTCCTCATGAAATAGCAATTCTGGAGCATCTTTTCTTAGAACAATAGATTGTGCCGCTCCTCTGTTATTCCTCCCAGAAATGTATGAATAAATTGACAACTGGTTGTTGGGGGCATGTCCCTACAGTTTAACAATGTCCAATCAGTATTCACAGTCTCAGACAGTATAGGGACTCACCCCTTTCACAAGGGGAATTTAGGACGAGGGACGACTAGGCCCGAGGAAGCATATGGTGGGCCAGGGCGTCCCTGATGAGGGTGGTTAGAGGAAGCAAGGGATATAAAATGGTGCTGGCCGCATGGCCAATGGCACCAGCATGGCTGGAGGGGGAGGGTGAACTCATTGTTCACTGTTAGATAAGTGTAGAAAGGGGAGTGATAGTGGAAAGAACTATAGGAGGCATAGGTAATGCGGTTAGGGGAGGGGGAGCAGGATAAGAGTTTATAAGTCCAGAAAGCAGGGGGAGGTAAGACAGTACTTACCAGGAGAAGCAAAGACACAGAGGAAGAAAGGAAGCAAGACACAAACTATTTTACTTACGAACTATTTTACTTACCAGGAGAAGCAAAGACACAGAGGAAGAAAGGAAGCAAGACACGAACCATTCTCCAGGAGAAACAAAGAGGAGAGACGCTCACTACCTACCGGGAGAAGGAAGGACCCACTACTTACCAGGAGAAGGAAATAAGATGGAATTGTCCCAGGAGAAGTCGAGTGGTGAGGTCGGCGCTGGAATGGAACTTGGGTCGGATGCAAGAACGAGGCCAAGGAGGAAGATCGTGGTGCTCAGTCGTCTTCGGGACGCCAGTAATCCGGGTAAGTCGGTTCCCTACCGAAAAAGGGTCTCCCAGGTGCCTCAGTCACACGCCAGTCCTGCGGGTCCGCCTAGCCCCTTTCCCGCATCCGCCCGCCATCCTTCCCCGCAGCCTCTTACTGTTCCCTCCTCCTCCTCCCGTTCTCGGCTTGTCAGAGTTCCCCTTCCCTGCCGCAAGCCGCCGCCCCTCTTCCGTCTCTGGTACACGCTCTTCTCGAGCGTCCATACCGCGTCACCGGAAGTCCTCATCAGCGTCACTTCCGGCCGGGCCTGAAGTGAGCGTTTTGGCCGGAGACGCTTCCCTCTCTGCCCACGGGGTTCTTTCAACTCATTATAACCCCCCCAGCACATTTCTCCCGTCCTGCGCAACCTCCGGTCCTCCCGTTCCCCCTCCTTTCTCAGGTACGGCCAGGGGGGTGGGGCCCCCGTAGGTTCTCAACCCCCCGCCCCTCACCCCAATTGGGCTCCCCCTCCAGCCCAATTTTACCCAACCAACCCCGCCCTTAACAGTTCGTACACAACCCACCCCCCCCCCCACATAGTTTCCCTGGCACCCATCAACAGGGTTTTTACCCGTTCAATAGGACACATGTCCAAGGGGAGGGCAATTTTCAAGGTGCCCCTAGGGGCATGCTAATATCCCACCATGTTAATAACCCACCCATTCCCCCCCTATGGGCCCCTCCCAACCCTTGGGGGGCCAAAGCTCCAACCTTGCATATGGTTCCCAACAGGGGCAAACCGGGGCTAATGTGGGATCATGGGGTGACAGAAATGTATCAGGCAACATATACTCGCACAGTGTTTGTCATTGCAGAGAACAGAGCAGCGATCGGCCACAACAAACAGCTGACGGAGGTCGGACGGAGATAACGGGCAGCAGCAACGCAGAAGGGGGTCACGGTGAGATGGGAGCCCTTGAGGTCCAGCAGCTTGGTGAGTCTGATTCCAATTCATCCGAAGGGGACTTGTGGTCAGAGGGGGAGGATACCAGCATCGAGGGCAGGATGCTTAAAGTTTTAAGAAAATGTTTGAAGGTAGTAAAAAGTAAACGTAACTCAGGAGTAGAAGGGGGGTGAGGTCAGGCTAAGAATAGCTCATTAGTGGAAAAAGTGTTAGCGGCAGGCGGTCAGGATACTTACGCATGCTCATTGTCCACAACATATGCACATTTGCCACAGAAAGTTTTGAAACTTATTAAGGAAGGGAAGTATATAGATATTTTTGAGTTATCAAGGGAAGCGGTAGCGGCAAAGGAGGAGAGAAGTGGTCAGTCGGATAGGAAGCAGTGGAGGACCATTGTGGAGTGGATCAAGGGTTTCCTAGTTTACGCCAGTGTATGGGTAGAATCCAGACCGGAGCAATGCATCAACATCTTAAAGTACATGGACCTGGTAGTTGATGCGCATGCCTTTTACGGGGGTCAGGGCTGGTTGGAGTACGACAGGGCTTTTAGAAAAAAGATGGTAGGAAGTAAGATTTTGAGTTTTGGCCAGAAGGATTTGGATTTATGGTCCAGACTGATGGGGAGAGAGAGGGCTCAGGTGGGAGCAGGGGCCAAAGGGGCCAACCAAGTCAGCAAGGGCAGAATAGTTTGTTGGGCATATAACGAAAGGAACTGTAATCGGGGGTTTGCATGTAGATTTAGACACGCGTGCTCCAAGTGTGGGGCAGGGCACCCCCAGGTGGAGTGCGGGGGGAAAAAATTTGAAGGTAAACCCAGTAATTCCTTTCGTGGGTTTGCAAAAGGCGCAGTCACCAGTGAACATAAGCAGGCTAAGTGAGTGGCTAAGGCTTTACTCTAATAGGGAAAAAGCAGGATTTTTAGAGGACGGGTTTAAGTTTGGTTTTAAATTACCTGTGGAGGGGGAGGTGCAAGGGTCCAAAAAATTTAGAAACTTGAGATCGGCTGATGTATTACCAGGAGTATTGGAGGAGAAGTTGTGGAAGGAGGTGGGGTTAGGGAGAATAGAGGGGACTTTTGATGCTCCACCGGTCGAGGGCATGGTGGTATCACCGTTGGGAGTGGTTCCCAAGAAAGAAGAGGGTAAGTACAGGATGATTCAGCACCTGTCTTACCCAAGAGGGGGGTCAGTTAACGATGCAATAGGGAAGGAAGTAAGCGAGGTACACTATCAGTCATTTGAGTCAGCGGTAGAAAGGGTAAGAGGATGTGGAAAGGGGGCATTGATGGCCAAAGTAGATATTGAATCCGCTTTTAGATTGTTACCATTGCATCCGGAGAGTTCCGGAGGTTAGGGGAGGGGGAGCAGGATAAGGGTTTATAAGTCGAGAAAGCAGGGGGAGGTAAGACTACTTCCCAGGAGAAGCAAAGACCCACCCAACCCTCCCTTGTTAGAAATAATGTTATGTTAGGTTATGCTATGTATGGTAGGCCAGGCTAGGGTATGTTATGCTATGTGATGTGATGTAAAGCCAGGGCGGATCGTGGCACTGCACTCCTGCTAAGAGAGGTTTCGGTGGTGGACCACGGCGAGTTACCACTAGTTATACGGCGGGGTGAACTCGCACGTGGGGGGACACTAGTTATACGGCAGGTCCCCAGGATGTTTTGGGCCTGGGCAGTCACGAAAGCCGGATGACGGTCCGGCGGCTGCCTGGGGGGACAGCCGTGGCAGGGGGCACGGCTGGCCTTTGTTACAGGATGCGAGCGGAGGGCAGGCGGGCCCCAGCTAAGGGAGTGCTGTGTCGCAATTGAGGTCAGGCTCCTCTTGCGCTGTATTGCCTATGGTTGAAGTGTTTTAATAAATCGTGGCGCATGCCACAATTTACTTGCCAATTTAAGAATGATGTGTTTTTAATGTTTAAAGTTGTTACTAAGGGGTTTAGCACGTGCACACCTTATGGTAACACCCAGGTGTAAATTTATTCATAAATTTCTAAGAAGAATAAAAGAGGAAAGGCACAATGCAGAGTTCTAAGAAAATATGTTCCAGAATTGTTATTTCATGGGGAATGCAAGTATTTACTAAAATAGACATGTCAGGAGAGGAGACTATTCTTCTTTAAGAAAAAGCATCTATTAGGCTGCGTTCACATCTGCGTCTGGGCTCCGTTCTGAAGCCCTAACTAACACAAACGGAAACCAGAGGTTCCCGTTTCCATCACCATTGATTTCAATGGTGACGGATCAGGTTTAAATAGTTTCCGTTCTGCAGGGGTTTCGTCATTTTGAAGGAAACAATAGCGTAGTCGACTACGGTATTCAGTCAGGGCTCCATTCTGACGGAAAATATAGACGGACCGTCGGAACGGAGCACTGACACAGATGTGAACGCCTTAGATGCTCATTTTAAATGCCATTAGCAGCTGTTATCTCATGCTGATCTGAGCATTGTTTATACAGGCTCAGTGACGTACATACAAGTGTGTCTGCGCCTTGTACCGCAGCTCAGTCACCTTTAAATGGGACTGAGTTGCAGTATATGAATATTATTAGAAAAGCTAATTTTTGTTTGCCCTTGTCTATACAGCCACTATACCAATAACAGAGATAGCTGGCAGGAAACAGATTCACATTCTGCTCCACCATCGGCTTTCTGCTGGGGCTCCAGTCCCCAGGAGACTCAATATGGATCAGGGACCACAGAATAATGCCCAGTTTGCCACTTAAGCCTTGGGTATGCTTCACAAAATGACCCAGCTGTAAATTATATCAAAATGTGGTTGTATTGGGACCCATGTATGGCCAGCCTAGGTTTCGTTCAGTGATGGATTTAGCCCTACAGGGTCAAGGTCTTTTTACACCGGCCAATTATTTGGCAAACGATCAGCCGATAAACAAGCAAACGCCCGTTCATCGGCTGATTGTATCGTTTAGGCGGCATAAAATATTATCATTATCGGCAGCACATCTCCGTGTAAACAGGGGGACGTGCTGCTGACATGATAGAAATGTATGAGGACCAGCGATCGGAGTAACGACCCCTCATCTCCATACTAGCTCCTTGTGAAAGGAGCAAACGAGCTATCTCGTTGATCGGCGCTCGTTTACGCTGCCCATGTAATAAGACCCTTAGTCTGTAGATGATGTAGTCTCCACAGATAATACAGAAGAAGAAGTAATATGTAATGGAGAACAATACAGGCTTTGTGTGACACTAGAAAGCAATACATGGAGGTTAAGAGATCAGGGAGGATCATAAGGGAAAGTGTCACATACTGGCAATAAGACAAAGATTATTACATTCAATATATAGACTCCAAACAAATTTGTAACAAGGGCTGAGAACTGTTTAAGCCACAACTGTCCCCCCATATCATCTAGGCAGCTCCATGATAATACATATACCACTAAGAGAAAAATAAGAGCCTTTAACGCCAATGTATATAATATAAAAAGTTCAATCTTTATTATACAGACAATGTACATACTAAAATAGCACAAAGAGAACTCTAGTATAAAAGCGGAGACCGCACCGAGTGTTATAGCCACCAATTAACCAAGGGTAGCTGCATACATGTTAGACTGAGTACCAGATTCACAATTAAGTATACAATCAATACACCATTTAGCTCAAGAGTAAGGAAGGGAGAACAATGTCTCCATAAATAACTAGTTTGAGTGGAAGAGGGGTGCAGTGTATATCGTACTGGATGGTAGTTGAATCAAACAAAAAATGACTAAGATGCAGACTTACCCCTAGATGGGATGAAGTGGTATGAAGTGAGAGGTGTCCGCTCCGTAACATAGACCCCGACGCGCGTTTCGCCACGTAGTGCTTCCTCAGGGGGATGTAAGTTAATGTGTGCTGTATTGTTTAATCCCATTTATACTAACCATGCCATGGGATCGTGATGCCATTCAGCGGCGCATCCCAGCTGGGACCGCCGGAAGCGAGGCAATCCCCACATCCGGCTTCCGGCACTGCAGCACATGTCCGGGCTCCCGACGCGTAACGAGAGTTCCGGACATGCGCAATGAGCCATGGGAAGCGAAGGGGGAGAGCGTCGCCGTCAGCCGCCACAGCGGGCATGCGCACAACGGCGCCACAGTCCGGGCATAGAAGTATCCAATGTAGCCGTGACCCTGATGTATCACACCAGCGGATCATCTCGTCCCCATATTATCTATACTAAGCCCCGTAGAATAAAGCCGAATGCACCTGTCATACCCATGTCATTGGTCAGGAGCCACCTATTTGTCTGTACACATGTATCTATGCATATAAAGAGATCTGTATGTATTTACAGTAGAGAGGTCATATAGTGTATATGGAGCAATGTGTGCGTGTGGTGATGTAAAAACGGGGTATATAAAATTACGGCCACCAAACATTTGTGTGTGTGGAGGCGACTAGATGACATTATATGTTATAAATTATACAAAAAGTGAAGAAAAAGGGGAACAAAAAAGAAGGAGAGTTTCAAGTACCTGACGTGACATCACCTTTTTACTGTATTTGGTGTCACGTCAGGTACTTGAAACTCTCCTTCTTTTTTGTTCCCCTTTTTCTTCACTTTTTGTATAATTTATAACATATAATGTCATCTAGTCGCCTCCACACACACAAATGTTTGGTGGCCGTAATTTTATATACCCCGTTTTTACATCACCACACGCACACATTGCTCCATATACACTATATGACCTCTCTACTGTAAATACATACAGATCTCTTTATATGCATAGATACATGTGTACAGACAAATAGGTGGCTCCTGACCAATGACATGGGTATGACAGGTGCATTCGGCTTTATTCTACGGGGCTTAGTATAGATAATATGGGGACGAGATGATCCGCTGGTGTGATACATCAGGGTCACGGCTACATTGGATACTTCTATGCCCGGACTGTGGCGCCGTTGTGCGCATGCCCGCTGTGGCGGCTGACGGCGACGCTCTCCCCCTTCGCTTCCCATGGCTCATTGCGCATGTCTGGAACTCTCGTTACGCGTCGGGAGCCCGGACATGTGCTGCAGTGCCGGAAGCCGGATGTGGGGATTGCCTCGCTTCCGGCGGTCCCAGCTGGGATGCGCCGCTGAATGGCATCACGATCCCATGGCATGGTTAGTATAAATGGGATTAAACAATACAGCACACATTAACTTACATCCCCCTGAGGAAGCACTACGTGGCGAAACGCGCGTCGGGGTCTATGTTACGGAGCGGACACCTCTCACTTCATACCACTTCATCCCATCTAGGGGTAAGTCTGCATCTTAGTCATTTTTTGTTTGATTCAACTACCATCCAGTACGATATACACTGCACCCCTCTTCCACTCAAACTAGTTATTTATGGAGACATTGTTCTCCCTTCCTTACTCTTGAGCTAAATGGTGTATTGATTGTATACTTAATTGTGAATCTGGTACTCAGTCTAACATGTATGCAGCTACCCTTGGTTAATTGGTGGCTATAACACTCGGTGCGGTCTCCGCTTTTATACTAGAGTTCTCTTTGTGCTATTTTAGTATGTACATTGTCTGTATAATAAAGATTTAACTTTTTATATTATATACATTGGCGTTAAAGGCTCTTATTTTTCTCTTAGTGGTATAAAGATTATTACATGTAGGAAAAATAAAGCCATGAGCAGTCTGATGTACGGACACGCGAAGTCATAGCAGTTATTGAAAGCACGTAACCCCAGCATACCTCTTTCTTCCAGTAAATGTTCTGCGTTGTGTTTCTTCTTGACTCTTTCAGTGTGAGCACAACAAATGTCAAACAAGTCCAGACAAAATAATGTCAGTCTTACCAATATCAGGGGAGCTACACCCAGGAAGTATTATCCAAAATATAAAGGCGCACACGGTCTCCTCCTTAATGGGGGTTTCCCAACCTTATGTAAACAAAGTTTAAAGCGGCTCTGTCACCAAATTATAAGTACCCTATATTGTACATGATGTGATCGGCGCTGTAATGTAGATTACAGCAGTGTTTTTTATTTCGAAAAACAATTATTTTTGACGGAGTTATGACCTATTTTAGCTTTATGCTAATGACTTTCTTAATGAACAACTGGACGTGTTTTACTTTTTGACCAAGTGGGCGTTGTGGAGAAAAGTGTATGACGCTGACCAATCAGTGACCAATCAGCGTCATATACTCTCCATTCATTTACTCTGCACATAGCGATATAGGTATATCGCTATGTGCAGCCACGTACACAAACACTAACATTACAGCAGTGTCCGGACAATGAATATACATTACCTCCAGCCAGGATGTGATGTGTATTCAGAATCCTGATCACTTCTCTGCACATCTCTGTGATTTACAGCACAGCACAGCGAGATCTCTCTGTAAATGACAGTTTACAGCGTAATCTCGCGAGACTACGCCTGCTATGCTGTAAATCACAGAAGTGCAGATAAGTGGTCAGGATTCTGAATACACATCACGTCCTGGCTGGAGGTAATGTATATTTATTGTCAGGACACTGCAGTAATGTTAGTGTTTGTGTATGTGGCTGCACATAGTGATATAGATATATCGCTATGTGCTGTGTAAATGAATGGAGAGAAGTGTATGACGCTGATTGGTCACTGATTGGTCAGCGTCATACACTTCTCTCCACAACGCCCACTTGGTCAAAAAGTAAAACACGCCCAGTTGTCCATTAAGAAAGCATTAGCATAAAGCTAATATAGGTCATAACTCCGTAAAAAATGATGGTTTTTCTAAATAAAAAAACACTGCTGTAATCTACATTACAGCGCCGATCACATCATGTACAATATAGGCCACTTATAATGTGGTGACAGAGACTCTTTAAACACTTCTGAAACTTTCTAAAATACATTACGTGTCAATTCTTCACCACTTCATGATGTCTTTTTATGGTCAGTGAATGAAAATATACTTGTTTACAACTGTACCCGCCTTTCAGCTGAGTGCAGGATTAGCCATATGGATTTTCAACCCCTGATACAGAATGTAACTTATAGATTTTGCATTGGGTACCGGGAGCTTCAATAGCCCCTCCCCAATTACGCATCACTTGGGGCAGAGGGACCATTGGTCCTCCTCTGACTCCAGGACCCTGGTGTGACTGCAGCCTCTGCACCCACCATAGTTATGCCCATGTCTGGAGAGAAAGTAGAATGTAATCGATCAATGACCACAAAGAGGCCACTCCTTGAAAATAGTGAGAAATTGAAACACTAAGTATATTAGAAAGCTGCAGAACTTTTCATAATAAGATGTGCTGGGCCTCCATGTCCCAGCGCTTCTCATCCTGCCCACCACGTCAGAGTGGAGCAGGCAGGTACACACTGGTGAGTGACGTCATCAGCCTGTGCTCGACCACTCCATAGGAGTCAGAAGAATTTTTTTTTTTTTTGCCCCCATACATTATCAGCCAGAACTTTTTTTATTTCAGAATTGAGGAAGCAGTATGAGCCTTGTTTTTTACTGGATAACTATTTTGAGGTATATATAAAGTAGTGTATAGTTTATATAATTTGGATTAATTGTATTTCTCACATTATTCATCATGAAAGAAAAGGGTTGCTACAGTTATGGGGATACCAAATATGCATACTAGTGGTATCATGAGAGCAAAGGTTTACATTTACTTTAAGGGTAACTAAACCTTTGATAAACTTCTGACATGTCCGAAGTTTTGATTGGTGGGGGTCCGAGCACTGAGACCCCCACCGACCTCTAAAATGAAGCGCCAGAGGCGCTCATGTGAGCACTCAGCCGCTTCATGTCTGTTTGGCATTTTCCGTAAATCAAACAGAAACTAAGCCGAACAGAAACTAAGCGGCCGAGCGCACACACGAGCATTTCTGCCGCTGTGTTTTAGCGATTGGTGGGGGTCTTAGTGCTCGGACCCTCACCAATCAAAACTTCTGACATGTCACAATGATATGTCTGAAGTTTGTCGAACGTTTAGTTACCCTTTAATATTAAAAAATTTATGCAGTAAGCCCCTCAGCGCCCTCTAGTGGTGGCAGCAGGAAACCAGCATGTTATGTTTTATATCTCATTGTCTATAAAGAAGATTTGGAGCCTTGTATCAGAAAAACAGAACTCTAACCACTGTCAAGATATATTAGGAAGTTGATCTGCACAGAATTTTGGACCGAAAAAAAGAAAAAAAAATGTTAATTCCCCGATTGCTGATATCTGAGTTGTATCCAGTCCCGGCTGTCACTTCTGGAGTATTGTTGTCTATCAAAGCCATTTTTTCATAGGTGATCGCACGGGCACAGCGATGTACGTTGTTTTGTATAAGGGAGTTAGGAACGCTTAATTCTGACTTTTATTGCGGTGCTGTCTGGATGGCAGTTGCGTTTTTTGGGGTTTTAAAGCCGCTTCTGTAAGCTGTATTTTATTTTCCGATGTACATCAGGAGGTTCTATGGTCTTACAGGTAAATTTTCTATCAGGTCCAGTTAAAGCTACATTAAATAAATTTTACATAGAATTCCCATATCCAAGGTCCATGTGGAAACCAATAGACACATTTTTATTAATAACTCTAATAAGGTCCATTCTCTTGGCGCTACTTTAGAGGTTTGTCATAAATAAATATCGTCTGGAGTGATTCATGAAACAACTCTTCGCGCTGGTTTTGTAGAGTGCGATGTACAACATGTTCCAGCATTGTCTTCAGCATTACTGAGAATCTGTCCATTGTTGCAGCTCAGAGACCCAGTCAGGATCCACCTCATCTTCCTCAAAGTCCCTGTAGATTGGAGAAAAAAAGAGCACAAAACAGAATAATTACCCACCATTATTATAAATAATATGGAGTTACAAAGCATTCACATCTATCCACAGGATATGCCATAAATGTCCGATAGATGTGGGTCCAACCCTTGCGACCCGCTCCAGACCAGAGCCCCCTAAACCCCGTTCTACCTTGCTCGGCTCTCGCTGCTTTGCGGCCACTTCGTGTTAAGATTTTTGGGAGTTACGTAAACAGCCGAGCTCATTGAGCTGCGCTGTTTCCGTAACTCCCATAGAAGGGAATGGGAGATACTGAAACAGCACAGCACAGCGAACTACGCAGTTTCTAGAACTGGGGAGCTTTGGAAACAGCTTGCCGTGCTATGCTGTTTCCAGGTCTGAAATTCCATTGTTCATACCACGGCTTGAGGAACTCAACTATTCAAATACCACCAAATGTAGTAAAGCCGTCCACAGGTCGTGTGTGTGGTATTTCAACTCAGCCCAGTTCACTTTAATGGAACCGAGCTGCAATACCAGACACAACCCATGGACAGGCGTGGCGCTGTTTCTGTAAGAAAGCAGCCATGTTCTTCTTATTTCCCCATAAGCACATCAAGTTTTCTTTCTGAACAGATCAGTGGTCTCCATCGTAAGTATACTGGTTGGAAGATAAGGGACTACAATAGGAATACAGAACTCACGTGTCTTCATCATCAGATCTTGGCTGCAGTCTATCGGGATCTATGTAAATTTCTTCTTCTCTGCTGTCTGTGGCATCTGGAGCTTTCGTATTGTTAAACAGCGGACCCTTCAGACAATCTTCAGAGGCTTCTGTTGTGCAAACAAGTGAGACAGACCAGCTATATGATCATGTACTGCATTGGACTGGGAAAATAATTTTCCAGTTGATCAAGTTGTATATTTATTCATATATAAGTTGTATTCCTATATGAAAACAATATAGGAAAAAGAGATTACAACATGTGCATAAGCGACTAATCCGACGTTTCAGCCTACCCAGGCCTGGCAGACGCCTTTATACTATATTCCCCTCTCCTCTGCAGCGACAAAGGCCTGGGATAGGACGGAACGTTGAATAAGTCACTTATATATACACGTTGTATTTCATATATTGTTTTCATATAGGAAAAGAGGTTACAACATGTGCATAATATATGAATAAATATACAACTTGATCAACTAGAAAATTCTTCTCCTGTGTGTGCGCTGGGGTATTTTGCGTGACTATATTCCGGAAACCCATCCCAACGCTGCGAGCACCACCTCTCATTACAGGAGTGCATCCCATTACTCTACTACTTCCCAAATATAAAGTCATATTATTATGAAAATTTCAGTATAAGTATAGCATTATAATCATCATCTTTAATGATATAGCAATATTCCGTAGCACTTCAAAATGACAAAGAGCAACAATCAATGAGATAAAACGAGAGGACTGTAAGGGCTCATTCAGACGAGCATGTGACTCGTCCGTGCGACGGCCGTTAAAAAAAACAACGGCGGTCACACTGACTCATGTATTTCATTGGGGCCGTTCACACGGAAGTTGTTTCAACGGAGTGTGTGAAGGGTTCGTGGAAAAATACATGTCCTATTTTCTTGCGTGTTCACGCAACCCTCCATAGACTCTAGTCTATGAGGGATCCGTGATGACGCATCCCGCACGGGTGCACCTCAGACGTGAAAAACTTCAATTTTGCACGTCCAAGGTTGCACACGCTCGTCTGAATGCAGCCTTAAGCTTTGAATATTAACCCCTTAGTGACCAGCCTATTTTAGCCCCTAATGAGCAAGCTATTTTTTTTCATTTTTCTATAGTCGCATTCAAAGAGCTATAACTTTTTTATTCTTCCGTCGACATACCGTGTTTCCCCGAAAGTAAGACAGTGTCTTGCTTTCTTTTTATCCCCAAAAGCCCCACTATGTCTTACTTTCGGGGTATGTCTTATATTGGAAAAAAATTGTCGAATTATTTATTTATTTTTTTTCACAAACTTTATTTAACTGTTTTAAATTTTTTTTTTTAGTCCCACCAGGGGACTTCACTATGCGATGTGCCGATCGCATATATAATGCTTTGGTATACTTAGTATACCGAAGCATTATTGCCTGTCAGTGTAAAACTGACAGGCAACCTATTAGGTCATGCCTCCGGCATCGCCTAACAGGCAGATGCTGAAGACAGACCTGGGGGTCTTTGTTAGACCCCCGGCTGTCATGGAAACCCGACGGCGACCCGCGATTTGTTTGCGGGGGCGCCGATCGGGTGACAGAGGGAGCGGTGACGTATGGAGACGTATGGAGAGGGGGGCGGCGCGGAAGTGGGCAGGAGGCGGCAATACCCCCGTGTTTCCCCGAAAGTAAGACATATGTCTTACTTTCGGGGTACGGCTTATATTAGCCGACCCCCCTGAAACCCCCGATACGTCTTACAATCGGGGGTGTCTTACTATCGGGGAAACACGGTAGCTGTATGAGGACTTGCTTTTTGTGGGATTAGTTGTACTTTTCAATGGCACCATTTCGGGGTAGATATCATTTTTTGATTAACTTTTATTAACTTTTTTTGGGGGCGGGGAATACAAAAAACCCTGAAATTCCGGCATTATTATATGCATTTTAAATTCAAAACATTCACTGTGCGGCGTAAATAACACGTTACCTTTATTCTGTGGGTCAGTACGATTATGACGATACCCCATATGTAGAGGTTTTTTATGTTTTACTACTTTTGCACAATAAAAACTCTTTTGAACTAAAATTATTTGCTTTTTGCATCGTCGCATTCCAAGAGCCGTGATTTTTTTATTTTTCGATCAATGTAGTGATATGAGGGATTGTTTTTTGTGGGACGAGACATAGTTTTGATTATTACTATTTTGGGGTTCATGGGACTTATTGATTAATTTTTATTATGACTTTTTGGGGGGCAATAGAAAAAAATAGCAATTTCATCATTGTTTTTTGCTGGTTTTTTTTTTTACGATGTTCACCTTGCAGTTTAAACTACATATTAACTTTATTGTTTAGGTCATTACGGTCGCGGCGATACCATATATGTGTACTTTTATTTATTTTTTACACTTTTACTAAATAAAACCACTTTTTATGGGGAAAAAATGTTTTTTTTTGTTTTTGTTTTTTACGGTGACCTTTATTAATAATTTTTATTTCACATTTATTACTTATTTTATTAGTCCCACTAGGGGACTTTACTATGCGATCTTTAGATCGCTGCTATAATGCTTTGGTATACTTAGTATACCAAAGCATTATTGCTTGTTAGTGTAAATCAGTGTAATCTGCCATGGCACCCCATCGGAGGCCTGCGATTGCATTTGCGTGCTGCTGATGGGTGAGAGAGGAAGCTCCCTCCCTCTGTAAATGATTTAAATGCCTCGGTCGCTATTGACCGCGCCAAGTAAACTTCGATCGCGGCCATTGGAGCAGGTGCCCGGGTATCATCCAGACCGCACAGGACACCAGTGCAGGGCTTAGACCAGGCTGCTGTGAAAAGGCGACAACCTAGCCTAAGGCCCCTCAGTGACACTGTGAAAAGGCGTATTGGTGGTCACTAAGGGGTTAAAGGGGTTTTCCCACAAAACACATGTATCCCCTATCCACAGGATTGGGGAGACATATGTGATTACTGGAGGTCCAACTGCTGAGACCCCCAGGGTTGAGAAGAACAGTGGACTGAAAGTTCCCCGAAGTGCTCCATGAGAATGAAGCGTTGGTGCGCATGCTCGGTCAGCACTCCATTCATTTCTATGGGACTTCCGGGAACCGCTGTCTCCGGTAGCTCCATAGAAATTAATAGAGCGCAGGTCGAGCTCGCGCACCAACGCTTCATTCTCATGGAGCACTTCGGACCCCCAGAGATGAGATATGTATCCTCTATCCTGTGTATAGGAGATACATGGGTTTGTGGAAAAAACGCCTTTAATGCCAGCAGTAACCAAATCAGACCCCACACCAGATCTTGGTTACGGAGGAGTCCTGGTAATGACCATATGGAGTTGGAGTCTCCAAATATAGTGTACAGTGCAATTACTTGTTTGTTTGGGGTTATATTGGACAAAAAAAAAAAAAAAGATAAGATGTCACAAGAAAAGTCTTGCTACAATACTGAAAACTAGACCAGGAACCTTTCATAGATAAGTGGAGAAGTAGTGGATAGACTGGTACATCTGGACAGGCTGTCCTATGTTGGTAGGGGCTCTAGAATATGGTTCAAAGACATCTGGAATGGTTGGATACTACAAATGAGTCCTGTGTACAAATATATTATTGAGTTAGGGGTTTGTTTTTTTCTCTTGTGCCTCCCACTCCCGGGTGGTGGGTGGTCAAGGGTCATTAGGTGGTATTGGGGTGATATGACAAGGGTTTATATTCTTGTATATGGTTGTTAAACTATTTTAATACACTTTGGATTGTATTTATAATTGTAATAAACTATTTTCCAAAAAATAAATAAATATGGAGTATGAGGAGCCTTTAAGAGGTTAAATCTCAAAAATGGAGGTTTATGTCTGAAAACTGCATATGCTCCCAATACACGTACTTGGTCTATAGATCGTGTAAGTCTTAAATGCTGAACAGAGATCCAGGTTGTTCAGAATATTAAGAAGAGATTCTGGTGCCTCCTTATCCCAGTCCTTCCTCTTCTCCTTCAGATCATACTTTATAACATGGCCTCCTGTGTGCAGGAATAGGACAGTCAGACAGATATGTGTGTGGTGCACATGTTGACTCAGCTTTTATACATGGAAAAACATATTAGAAAGCAATTTTTCAGAAAATGTGTAACCGATGATGGAGAAATTTTTTTGTTGCAGAATTGTTGTAAAGTCCCATGCTCATCTGAACACTATATACACAGATGTAGCCGTCTTTATCTTGACTTTGAATGCATTAAAGAGGATCTGTCACGAGTTTATAAATTCCCCATCTCCTAACTAATCTAATAGGCGCGATGATGCTGATAACTACAGTGTATTTTTTTAAGCTTTTATTATTTTAAAAGTTATGAGCATTTTTCAGAATATGCTAATGTGGCTCTAATAGCCAAAAAGGAGGCGACTCTTTGTTTTCACTCTGGGCGGTGTAATGTTTTCTGTATGACGCTGTCTATTCAAATACAGCTTCTCCCCCCTTTTTACCCAGCAACACAGTAATCCTATAGTATACAGCTTCCATTCCTGACTGTGTATTCAACTGGCGATATCTTCAGTTGTGAACATCGCTGTTCTAGGTGGTTCACAGCCCGGGAAATGGCTATTTGAAGTTATCCCACTTCCCTCCAGCCTCAGTCTCTCACACTGTGTGAAGCAGCTTCATGCTGATAGGACAGCGTCAGAGGTTGTGAGGTAGCTCCACCTCAGGAGAATCGCTGCTGTTACCTCCCACTTGTCTAATAAAGTCTCATTTACATATTTAGAAAAAAGCTCATAACTTTTAAAATGAAACTTTTTGGGACACAATTTTCACTGGAATTATCAGTGTGACAGCGCCTATTAGATTAGCTAGGAGATAGGGCATTACTAAACTAATGACAGAGCCTCTTTAAATACAGTGTCAAGGAACTTTTACTCTACTTTTTTTATGGCTTTTCGCAGCAAGTTATCAACGTCAAGATAACCTTGGCTACATATACATACAAAAGTATACATATACGTTTTCTTCCAAAACTTAGTGAAGAAAAGGGAGCTTATTTTGCCCTGGTGCTACGTTTCGGCCCAAAACACTGGAGCCTTTCTCAAGCCTTGGCTTTTCTTCAAGTTTTGGAGTGCTGCCTATTTTTGATCTTATATCCAAAAGGGACTTGAATCGGGTCCCTGTGGGGCGTGATCCTCATCTGTTGTCATACACTGGTGCGGATTATATATATATATATATATATATACACACACACACACACACACACACACAGTATCAGATAGTGGCTTATAGCAAGAGATTGCTATTTATTTTCTAAACTGCAAAAGAAAAACGACGCCAAGAATATGAGCAGCTTGTATGTCCAAGGTTCACATTGTATTTATACACCAGAGAAACGTAGACTTCCTAATAAATATTATTTCATTTTATTCTTGCTGTTTGCTTAGCGGCGGTCTTAAATACGTTTAGGCTGTTGCTTAGTAACAAAAGAAGGAAGTCAGTGGGTGACACCATCAGATCTCCCCACTCTCGTGGAGATCCGGCATCAGTTTCAGTAGATAGGTTGGTGGCACTAGATCTAAGGCTACGTTCACACAAGCGTAAAAAACGCGTGTAAATCTGGTCCGTGTGTGTGTTGCGTTATTGCATCTGCGCTTTGCATTTTTCACGCACTCGCAAAGCACATATTTTTTTTTATAGAATTGATGCGCAAATCACATTCAGCACACGGATGTGCATCCGTGTGCCGTGCGTGGTTTTCACGCACCCATTGACTTCATTGGGCGATAGGTACGTGAAAACGCACCAATATAGGACAAGCAGTGAGTTTCACAGAACGGACTCTCGCTGCATGAAAAATCACGAATGTGTGAACGGCAACATTGAAGTCCTTGTGCTGTGCGTGATTTCCATGCACAGCCCACGGACGAGATTCACACTAGTGTGAATGGGCCCTTAGTTTACCAGGCCTGGATCATGTGGTATTTAGGTATAATGAAATTCTTGTAAAATATTTTTAAGCGTAATAGGAACAAATTCTACTGATACTAGTGTGAAGTGACAATTTGGAATAATAATATTCCTTGAAGGTGAGAGTATCAAAATATTAAGAAACTTAGCATCATCACAGTGCACTATAAAATTATTATTAAGGCTCAATGCACACGATGCCGTGTGGATTTGCATGTGGCAAATCTACAGTGAAATACAGTAACAGCATAGTCAATGAGATTCCAGGAAATCTCATGTACACGATGCGGTATTTTTCAGGACGAAAATTGACCTGCAGTGCATTTTTTAGAATCCGCAGCATTTCAATTTACCTTGCATTTCCGCTTGCGAATTGTATCTGCTTAGTGCTGTGGAAAATCGCACCAAAATCCGCAGCATGAGAACGTGCCAAAAAACGCATCAAAACGTAAAACCCGCACCGAAAAACGCATGATTAGGTGCGGTTTTTACCTGCGAGTTTCCTGCATATTGCTGCGGTTTTGGTGCGTATTTTCCGCAGCAAAATACGCAATATGTGCATGTAGCTTTAAAGAGGTTTTCAAGGTTTACATGGATAGCCTATCCTTAGACTATCAGCCAACCTATGGGACCTCCATGATCAGCAGGACTAAGTGGCAGACCCAGACATAGCGCCACCCAAGTGTGCGGCTGTGTTTGGTACTGCAACCTAGCCCCAGTGAATGCAGCGGATCTGCAGTACCATCCTTAGGATAGGCTGTCAATGTTAAAACTTGGAAGCCCGTTAAAATACAGTTTTAATTAAAGACAAGACATTAATAAATGTAACCCACTCACCTACACTTCTGTTTGCTTTGATGCTAGATGTAAGGATAGAGGCATTTTCTAGAACATTTAAGACCGTGCCTGTAGCTCCTTTCTCCCATTGTCTCCTACCTGAGGCTGGTGAACTGGACTGTTGAACTGTATAAAGAGGAGAAACCCAAAATCATGAATTACAATGAAAACCAATCATAATGGAGGTTATGTATGAATTGTGGAAATAATGAGTTATTATATTGTACACAGTATATAGAAAAGTATCAGATGCAACGAGAAAATGCAAGTTTAGCATCAGTAACCCCAATATTTTTCCGCTTCCTCAAATTTTTATATCGGGCAATGCAACTGAGCAGAATTATTGTGTGACCTATACTGTATGTGTTCAAGATTTTTCTGTTTAGCAAACCAAATGTACATCTGACATGTAGAACGGATGGTGCAATCATTTATTATTAGCCTTAAAGGGGTATTCCAGCCACCATATTTCTAGTAAACCTTCTCTAGGTGCCCTGCATTCTCAAAGCGACTATGGCATATGGCTTTTCAATGAATAACTCCTTCCTAAAACAGTTGATCGATTTATTTCTGTGCAGAACACGCGAATCACGTTCATCCTTTACAGAGAAATCAACTCATCTGGGGATGTATTGAAATCAATGAGCACTGGTGTATTTACTATTAAAAAGCTCTACAAGTTTATTTATTACACCTACATTCATACAGTCTATTACAACATGACAAAGAAGCCATGTATGGAACCAATAATAATTGTATTTCTTGTCTGAAGGTGGGGCATCACATTTAGGGACCAGTCCATATTCCCAATAGACATCATACTAGTGAGTAATTTACATTTTTTGGCACATGCGTATTGAGATATAAGTTTTAGAAAGCGGAATACCCCTTTAACCAGTTGAAAAGCAAATTCACCCAATGGCTAATCTATAAACAAATTAAATCATAACCCCCTATACCGTCAGGAGGGGTTTCCTGCTGTTCTTTCATAGGATGGATGATTGAGGCAGATTCATCCTTTGGGAGGCCGGAAGGGTCATCAAGCTATTAAAAGAGGTATAACATTGGAATAAGAAGTAGTAACCTTCCACCATCCATGAGAACATGATCTGGTGAGAAGAAGTGGTTACCTGTGCAGACACACACAAATTCACCATTTTTAGTAGGGCTCTTCTCTTGAGGATAGTGTTGACTGAAGGCCGCTGCCGGGGGTCTTTGCGAAATATCTGTTTAATGAGGCTCCGCAAATCATAAGAGTACTGAGAAGGTAGCGGACTGTAAGTACCATGGCAAATCTTCATAATTAGATTCTTCCAGCTGCCTGCTTGAAACTTGACAGAGAAAAAGAAGAATTACTGTATGTATTAGTGTGGAGAACCATCTGGAGCCCTCTAGTAATGGTGCCATTTCTCCCCGAGTTTAGCTATTCAGCAGTTTTACATTTGGTTCTATTTAAGATGCCCCACAGTAAAACCTTTTCTAATGGTTATAGCTTCTGTCCTAGGCTTCATTCACACCTATCAGACAAAGGTCAATTTCCTCTTCCTCTACAAAAACACCTGGCTGGATGGGAATGACAGACCCAGATCGTTTCCATCCAGCGCTCCATTGAGATCGGTGGCCACAGAGAACATCAATGGACAGAGGAACCTTGAATACGTTTCTCCATCATATAAAAATAGGCATCAGTCAAAAACACTAACTTTTTTGGGATCCATGTGCAGACAACGTTTTTGGCGGCAGAAAAGTGACAAAAAGGATGTAAACTCGTCCTTAAGCTGGCAATACATGAGATAAAAGTCGGGCGACATTGCTGGTTTCGGTCATTTTGGCCGACCATCGTTTACATAACTGAGGCCTGTACCCTCGCCTCACAGCCTGCACTAGACATCACAGTGCATCAGTTTTGCCCGGAGTGTTCCTTCAAACATTTCTATACTTGAGAGGAAATCGTTTGAAAGAACAATTCAATTTAATCTCTGAATTGTACTGTATTGCTGAACACTATACAATATGGAATCAGTCATACTACTAGGCCTCAGAATCAGGATCAAAAGTGGCCATTTTGGACGTCTGTGGTAGTTGTCCCCTATTTCTAATTTTTAATTACTGGAGAACTTGCTCTGATCTAGACGGAGGCTCGGAACACTTTGAACAATGAAAATAGAAACGACATGATTGCTGATTTTTTTTAGGTGGATGTATCTTCTCAATATATATTTATAGGGTCAGAGAGCTAAGAAATTAATTTACTTACAGGGTGTTTCAAGGTGCAGATTTCATAGAGCACACATCCCAATGACCACATATCACTGGAACAGAGAACCAACAAGTACAGGTAACTAAAAATACACAATGTTACTAAAAAACATAACAGATTTAGAGAATTAGGCTGGGGCTACACACGGACTATTGTGCAACAGTTACAGTCATTCTTATTTATTTCTTTTTCTACCTCCTTTTTTTGGAGGAAGGGTTTTTCTCCGTTCCTATGACAGGATGTGATCCAGTTTTTGCCACTAAATATATAGTATTCACAGGGGGCCATAGTATGCCAATGTGAATAAGGACTAATTACAGTTCTCAAAGCTGAGCGGTAGATACAATTGTATCCTCTGAGCAAAATACATCAGCAGTCAGAACAGGCACTTGACAGGGTCCTCCGTTTCCTAGGGGGCACAAGGGGCTGAACCTCCAGGAGGAATCGGAGAGTGGATCAGAAAACATTCTGTTCCATTGCCAGTTGCAGTAGTGGGGCACATCTTTCATTTACCGTTGTGTGAGAAATATATGGCAGTGTTATGTGGGCAGTAGTATTAGTTAGGCGTTGCATTGCAGTATCCACTGTGTGGCAGTATTGTATGTACATTGTATGGAAGCACTATTTGGCATTGTAAGGTATAGTAGTAGTTGGGTATAAACATTTCTAGGGTATGTTCTCACAGCTTATTTTTAGGCGTATTTCGGAGCGTAAAACTCTCGTATTACGCTCCAAAATACACTTGAAATGCGCCTGCAAACAGTTTTCCATGGATTTTAATGGGAAATACACTGTGTAGTTCATATGAGGTGTATTTTTACGTTGCTGAATTTTAAAAATGCATCGTAAAAATATGCCATGTCACTTCTTTAAGTGTTTTACAAGCGGATTTTCCATGGACATTACAAAAAACTATTTGAAAGTACGCTTCAAAATATGCCTGAAAAATGCTTGCAAAAATAAGCTCCAAAAAACGCCTGGATTCAGCGGCTGTTTTCTCTTGAAATCAGCCTTGTATTTTTCTGCCTCAAACATATGCCGTGTTAACATACCCTAAAAAAAGTGAAAATGTAGTGTGAGCAGTATTAGATCGGTATGGGGTTTTAGCCTCTGGATGTAATCAAGAATGTTCCCATCTACTGACAGCGAGTGTCATGACACCTTAATTTACATTATCGTGGGGGGTCCAAAGCGACCGGACCTGCGTCAATTACAAATTGATGATATATCCTACGGTAAAAGTACAGAACCCCTTAAAAAATTAGATGTAAATTTTCAAAAGTCAATTATTTTTTAATAAAATGATGTGTAATCTGATTTTATGCAGCTTTTAAATAGGTTTTTATTCAAACCAAATTTTATACAGGATACATAAAAGGTATTTCAAAAGTATTTTTTTTTCATATAAAAACCTATTGAAAAGTTGCATAAAATCAGATTCTACACAGTTTTAAACAAGATTGACTTCACAGGTCTACATAGCCTTTAATATTTTTATAAAGCTATTATTATTACTACATAAAACTGGACAACCCCATTATATATAATAAAATATAGAATTAGCAACCCTTAAACTAACCAACCCTAAGGATTTAAGGGTCTTCCCGTTAAAGACAAGGTTTGTGCATACATCAATAGTCATTGTTAGTGGACACCACATCACTCACAAATGGTAATTGTTTTACATCAGTAGATCATTTTACCTTTTATTATTGTATGGCAAGTTTTCCCAGATCTCAGGAGGAACATAATAAGGTGTCCCAACATATGTGCACGCATAGGCCATTGGACTAGGAAAAAAAACAAAAAACATATTTTTTTGTGAAATATTAAAATAAATATGTGCCTCGGACATTTGGTAAAATTGTGCCTGAAAGGGGTTGTGTATGATCTTCCCAGAAAAGGCTCCACTTCTGTTCATGGGATGTGTCTGTTATTGATCACTGTACAAGTGAATGTGGTCGAGCTGCAATGACAGACAAAAGTTGCACATACAAGGTGTTATAACTTGGCGGCCTAATGTCAAGATCTGCATGTTCCCGCTCTGACGCCTATCAGTAGGTCACAGTCGACTATTTGTCCTCCACCTGTAATAATTCATTACTTTCTTGAGGTTTTCAACTATTATTCAGTTTGTTTTTGCAGTGTGTCTTTACTATCTGGAAACATTCAATAAACAGCCAGCTGCTGTTGATGGACCTTGTTAGAGACTTATTTGTATTTGACTTGTGTGAATACCAGGGAAACTGGACAACAGTAGCTCAGGAACATTTAAATAGTTTTATTAATATATTAATATCTAATCGTATCACTGGGTGACTCCACAGTGTATTAAGGTGTTAAAAGGGTATTCCCAACTTAAACACATAACATATCCACAGGATATGCCATAAATGTCTGATAGAGGTTGCCCCAAGCTCGGGTACCCGCACCTATATTGAGAATGGGGGCCTCCTGACACCGTTTCGCCTGGTGCCTTGTAATGAATCAGTCATGATTCCATCATATATCAGTTTTTTAGCTGGATACAATGCTACAGCATGCTATGCTATTCTGACTGTCCGACAGCAACTAAAACCTGACAGAAAAAGACCTAAGGCTCTGTTCACATCTGCGTTGGAGGCAACATTAGGGACCTCTATCGAAGATTCCGTCGTTATTGCCGGACACTATGACGCATGTCCCCACTCTGAGGCCGGATTCACACGAGCGTTGCGTTTTGGCATTTTGCGCGCGCAAACACCATTTGACAGCTGCGTGTGTCATCCGTGTCTGATGCGCGGCTGCGTGATTTTCGCGCAGCCGCCATCATAGAGATGAGTCTAGTCGACGCCCGTCACTGTCCAAGGTGCTGAAAGAGCTAACTCTTTCAGCACCCTCGACAGTGAATGCCGTGAAAAAAAGAAAAAGTTCGTACTTACCGAGAACTTCCCGGCCGTTGCCTTGGTGACGCGTCCTTGGTGACGCGCCTCTCGACATCGGGCCCCACCTCCCTGGATGACGCGCCAGTCCATGTGACCGCTGCAGGCTGTGCTTGGCCTGTGATTGGCTGGAGCTGTCACTTGGCCTGAATTGTCATCCCGGGAGGTCAGACTGGAGGAAGAAGCCGGGAGTTATCGGTAAGTCAGAACTTCTTTTTTTTTTTTACAGGTTCATGTTTATTGGGATCGGTAGTCACTGTCCATGGTGCTGAAACAGTTTAACTCTTTCTGCACCATGGACAGTGACTATCTCCTGACGTCGCGTACCGATAATTTTTTTGCCGGGTTCGGCCAAATCGAGTTCGGCCGAACCCGGTGAAGTTCGGTTCGCTTGTCCGGCTTCGCTAATCGCAAAGACACTCCGTTTGGATGTTCGGAAACAGAAAAGCACGTGGTGCGTTTCTGTTTACATTCATCCTTTTGACAGCTGTTGCGCAAACACGCAGTTCGCACGGAAGTGCTTCCGTGCGACATGCGTGGTTTTCACGCACCCATTGACTTCAATGGGTGCGTGATGCGTTGAAAACGCAGAATCAACGGACATGTCGTGAGTTTTTTGCAACGGAGCAACGCTGCGCAAAAAACGCTGGCATGTCTGCACGGCCCCATTGACTAATATAGCTACGGGCAACGCACGTGAAAATCACGCGCGTTGCACGCGCGTATTTTACGTTCGTCTGAATAAGCCCTGAGGCTTATCAGTAGGACACAGATTTGTCCCCCACCTGTAATGTTTCACTACTTTCTTGATCCTTTTAACTATTATTTAGTTTGTTTTTGCAGTGCATTTTTTTTAAAGTTAATGGGTTTGGCCACACGCCGTTGATTTCCATCATGCGGTGGATCCGTTAGCTCCATTTTTCGTTGTTCTGCTTCTATAATGGGGCAGAACAACGAAAACCCCAATGCAGATGTGGACACAGCCTTAGGCCTTATTCACACAAACGTGTAATACGTCCGTGATACGCGCGTGATTTTCACGTGCGTCGCACGGACGTATGTAAGTGAATGGGGCCGTTCAGACTGTCAGTGATTTTCACGCAGCGTATGTGCGCTGCGTAAAACTCATGACATGTCCTATACTTGCCCGTGTTTCGCGCAGCACGCACCTATTGAAGTCAACGGGTGCGTGCAAATTGCGCACGGCACACGGACGCACTTCTGGATGCCGTGCGTGATTCGCGCAACAGTAGTAAAAAGAATGAATGAAAACCGAAAAGCACTTTCTGTTTTTATGTTTGTAAACATAAAAACAGAGTGTCATAATGATGCCGGCTGCGCGAAAATCATGCAGCCACGTACCATATACAGATGACACACTGAGCTTTTGCGCGTGCAAAACGCAGCGTTTTTTGCGCGCGCAAAAGAGACACGCTCGTGTGAATAAGGCCTTACAGAGGTGTGAACAAAGCCTTACAGTAATGGCCTGAAATAAAACAGTGTATACCCTGTGAATAAGAGTTCAGAAAAACTATTTCATAACAATGTAGCATCCGACCACTGCAGCAAATTACTGTGACAAATGACTATAGATTGCTGCAATAATATGTGGACACATGACTGGAATATTGTTTAGGAGTAGAGAAACTAAATGTTAGAGAACTAAAGCAGGGGTGGGGGGGGGGGGGGGGGAAACGTCCGGCCCGCAGGCCATATAAGTCCCGCAAGATTATTTAGTCCGGCCTGACCTCACTCAGACCGTGCTGTCGCCGAGTCATTTGCTACTTGGCTCCGTCCGCCCTACTCACTCACATTTAGGGGCAGCAGAAGGGCGAACGGAGCCAAGTATGACGCGACTGGTCCACCCCCGAGCCGGCACATACTGACCTCCTCACTCAGACCGCCGCATCCTCATTCACTAGTAGTGAATGACAGTACTTGGCTCCATCTGCCCTCCTCCTGCTCCTGACCTAAAATGTAGAAACTTAGCGGAGGCCTAAATGTAGAAATTTAGCTGTAGTGTAGACATAGGACATGTGCTAAATGCATGAAGTGAGGTCAGGTGACAGAGGTTTATTTTTCATCAAGGACATTTATGATATATCCCCAGGTTACGCCATTAATGTCAGATAGGTGCGGGTCATAGATCTATCTCTAGAACGGGGCCCCCTAAACCCCCATTCTACCTCTTTGTGTTGTGGCTGAAGCTTGCGATTTCCGACCATGAAGAAAACCGCGTAACTCGCTGAGCTATGCGGTTTCCGTAGTCCCATAGAACTGAATAGTTGTTACAGAAACAGCGTAACTCGCATTCTACGCTGCTTCCGTAACTGATATTCACTACTATGGGAGTTACAGAAACAGCGCAGCTCAGCGAACTACGCTGTTTTCTTCTTCATGGTTGGAAATTGCCCGAAACACAGAGGTAGAACGGGATTTAGGGGGCCCCATTCTAGAGATAGATGCGTGTCCCACCTCTGGGACCCGCACCTATCTGACATTTATGACATCCAATGGATATGTCATAAATGTCTCTGATGGGAAAATCCCTTTAAGTATGTCGGAACAACTTACTGCTGCGAATTCTTTTCAAAACTTACTATTGCAAAGTGTCGACTGCGCTTCAGACTGACAAACGCAGTAGCCACATCAATACCGGCTAACATCACACGCCTCACCAAGAGAAGCAGTTCCAGCCATCACATTAGGGGTGAGTTAATTAAATGTTTGACCAAATATAGCAGGCTCATTTTTAAGTTTATAATTTTGTATGGCCCACGAAAGATGTTATAAATATCCAAATGGCCCATGGCAGAAAAAAAAGGTTCCCCACCCCTGCAATAAAGGATAGAAAAAGCGTTGAGTAAAAATGACAGCTGAATTGCTGCTGAACACAATCTTGTATAATAAGGCCTGATTCACACGAACGTGTTAAACGTCGGTGGGACGGCCGTTGAAAAAGCGGCCGTACCACGGATCTATGTAATTCAATGTGGCCGTTCACACAGCCGCTGTTTCAATGAACCGTATGAAGGGTACGTGGGAAAATAGGACATGTCCTATCTTTTCACGCATCCCTCCATAGACTCTCAACTGTGGGGGATGCGTGACATCGCGTCCCGCAGCGCTGAACATGGATGCACCTCGGACGTAAAAAACTGCCGTTTTTCATGTCTGCGCAGCGCTCGTGTGAATCTGGCCTGAGACTGTTCACATCTGTTCGAGTTCTCCATTGTTCCGCTCAATCATAGGAGCAGCCAGATCCGTCCCATAATGAAAACCCATAGTGCCCGAGGGAACCCATTGACTTTAATGGGTTCTGTCATGATATACGTTGTCTTATAGCTCAGCATGCGGCTTTTTTTTGTCCCACGGAAATGACAAAATCTGCAAGGAGGCTCCGTTGCAGATGTGAAAAGATTCTAATGTTGTTGGCAAACGTGTGTTTTTTTGAGTATTATACTGTATATACATATTAGCATAGTAAAAGGCAGAAATATGTGGAGGCCTATAGATGATTTTTCCTTTTTTACTATGACTTGTATACTGCATATTATTTCCATGTGTAGAAGTATTTGAATAGTACATTATACATTTATTTGACCAATCATTAAATTATTTCACATAATAATAATTACCTGGAGAGAACACGCGCTGATCCAAAGTCCCCCAACTTTATGGTTCTTCTTTGAGTGAGGAAAATATTCTGCATTGTAGAAATACATACAGCTTTATTCACATATGTCTAAATGTAATTATAAAATGGTTTTTGTTCTTCCTTACACCTACAGTATAAACCAACCTTCAATAAATAGGACTGAGCTGCAATATCAGACACAGCCCATGGACAATGGAAGCGCTGTTACTGGGAAAAAACAAAAGCGCCTTTTTTTCTAATGTCAAGTAGAGCATCTCCGAATTACTTGTATAAATAAATTTGAGTAACTATTGCGCCGCAGTACTTTGGGCCTACCCTCCAGCTTTATATAACAAACAAGCTTTTTTAATTCTTTGTTAACTCAGCTGTTTACATTATCGACTATATGTGATATAACCCAAAAAAACGGAAAACCCCAGCACGAAATGATCCTTAAAGAGTAGTTGTCTTCTGCTGGACATCTGGGACTTCATGTGACTGGGACTAGTGACTGGTGGTAGTCGGTCAAAGCTCCGACCTGGCTATTGTACATTTACCTCAGGTTAAGAACCTTCACAGGACACTTACTGGAGAACTTACCTTTGACTTAATGTCTCTGTGCAGCACTCTTTTCTCATGAATATGCTGTACGGCCAGACATATCTGAACAAACCAATGGAGGATCTGGTAGCGATACACAACAGAAGAAAAACACAGATTAAACAGGCCCATTAATGATATATACATACAATATGCTTACGGTAAGTGCATGGGATCATTTTCTAATAATTCTTCACAATATATGCAACTTGAAAAAAATAAAAAAAAAGTACCAATATCTCTATGGGAACCAATTTACTAAAAAGGTACCGCTCTCTGCTATATACTACTATGTAAAATGTATATTTATTAGTGGTTGGTAGTTTAGATTAAAAAAAAAAATCTGTAAATCTGTATTTCTCCTTTTAAAGTCAGCATGAGGCATGCCCTTTAAGGTTGTATTCACATTTTTTTGCTGCGCGGCGGAAAACCGCATGCGTTTTTACATTGAATTGCAAAATTGCGGCAATGCAGCCTTATAGAGGACCTGTCACCTTTACGAACATGTCTGTTTTGGTAAATAGTTGTATTCCCCATGTTCCCCAAAGTTCTGGAGCATCTTTTCTTAGAACTTTACATTGTGCCAGTCCAGTGTTATTCCTCCTAGAACTTTATGAATAAATTGACAACTGGGTGTTACCAGTTTCTACAGACAATGTCCAATCAGTGCTGACAGTGAGACTGGGTAGGGACACACCCCTTTGACAAGGGGAATGGTAACGCCCAGTTGTCAGTGTATTCATACATTTCTAGGAGGAATAACAGAGGAAGGACACAACGCAGAGTTCTAAGTAAATATGTTCCAGAATTGTTATTTCATGGGAAATACAAGTATTTATTCCAATACAGTAGTTCAAATTACCAGGTGAATATGTAGACTGGTTGGCCTGAACGACGACATTTAGGCCGGGTTCCCACGTAGCGTAAACGCTGCAGAATTTTTACAATCGAATTTGGTGTAGAAATTCCGCAGCATTTACAGTAGCAGCAAAGTGATTGATATTTAGAAAATCTCCTGCCCACGCTGCGGGGGAAAAAAATAAAATAAAATCTCAGAAAAGTTGTGTGGAAAGTGTTCTGCGATGCGACTTTCAATTTCGCAGTGTCAATTTATGCTGGGCGTTCTGTGCGAAGATGCTGCGTGTTTGGCCCATGAATTTGAATGGGGAGCATAAATTCTACAACAGATTTGTGTTGTTGCGGTTTGTACAGCATTTAAGAAGTGGAAACGTAGTAAAAACCGCAGGTACACATATACTTGTTATAATTAATGTTGAACACTAAATCTGCAGGTAAAACCGCCGCGTTTCCACAGCAATATGCTCAGCAAAAAGGCACTATTTGGTGCGGATTTCTATGATCATTCAGTACAGAATACTAAACCTAAAAACAGAATAGTGGACATTAACTTTAATAAAGGCTTATTTGGATGAAGCTCTCAGTGGAGAATGACGCCCAATTTTAGCTTTGATATGTGGCCCTAGATTTGGGATTACGTCCCTGAATGAGAAAAAGAAAATGTCCAGTACTCACTGTGTGTTCTGGAAACAGTTTTCCTCTTTGAAGTTTAATGGTCTCTAGCAGGTCGCCCCGATCACAATATTCCATCACTATGTACAGGTGGTCATCTGCTGTTATTACACAAATGTGGCCAAAAGTTATTTCACATAAGCCATAAATGTAATAAATATAGATGATGTGTAATGACAGGGATAGAGAAACAGACAAGTGAGCTCTAATCTACCCGCCACTCAGTCCCTGCCTACTTGCAACGACCCGCCCTAGGCGACGGGGTACAACTGGGCGACGGTCCCTACACTTGGTAAGTGCACGACAGACAACCAGACAAGGAAACACAGAACAAAGGGAAACGGGGCAGTTGCCCACGGCAACACCATGAGCAACAAGAGTAGTAAAGAGCCGAGTCAAACCAGGAGAGTACGAGGTGCCAAACGCAGAGCAGGAGAGTAGTGAACAAGCCGAGTCAAACCAGGAGTGTACGAGGTACCAAACGCAGAGCAGAAGAGTAGTCAGTAAGCCAGTATCAATAAGAAGCAGGGACAAGTAGTTCAAGAAGCTGCAGCAGGGCCAGGAAACCAACAGAGAAGAATCACAAGCAAGGAGGAACAGGAAAGGCAGATATAAATAGACAGAGGGCGGGAGCTAGCTCCGTCTGGCCAGGCTGTGATAGGCTCTCCCACTCCTAAGCCTGCCATCCTGAGTGGTGGAAGATGGAGTCTGTCTCACAGACATAGAAGCAGGTGCAGACTGATTACCTATGGGCGTGGATACAGAAGCTGTGCCTGGCAGATCCTTAACATGATGTCAAAAGAATAGGCCTGCATGATAAGCAGAGCTGAAACCAATACCATGTATTGTTATATATATATGAAGGTCAACAGGACCATTAATAAAAAAAAAAAGTCCTTGCAATTTTCACATAAAACAACAATATGTTTTAAGAAAACATTTGGTACAAAGTGTAAAGCAAGATTGATCTAAACCGGGTGCCTGTACACACAGCGGCCATGCTGCGGTTATGTGACCAAAAACCACGGGGCAAAAAATTTTTAAAAAAAAATAAAAAATCGCCTGCATTTTGACAGCAAATTGCTGCGGCTTGTACAGTTGAAACACATTAAAACCATGCGCTGCACCTGTGCAGGTCGCGTGGACAAAAAATACATTGCAAAAACGCGGCAATTCATGGTTAAACTCTGTGTGGCACACTACGGTTGTGTGTAAGGGTAGCCTAATGGATCCGAGCTAAAAAAAACAAACAGGTAAGCAAGAAACACTGATCAGGTAATCCAATAACCAGAGGTAGTAACCTACAAAACTGAACATGTGCTATAAAATCTTCAGACTTTATTATGACATACCCTCGAATGCCTCCTGGAATTTCACTATATTTGGATGTTTCATCTTCGCCAGCAGAATTGCTTCTTGTCTGGACTCTTTTACTGCAGCTGAAGACTAGAAAGGTAATAAGAATAAGATAAATATATGTCATATATATATATATGTCATGTGCAAATTGACATCCGATATAAACAAATTGATGACTGGACTATAACAAAAAAGTTTTATTACAGTAGATCTGTAGCCTACGCATTAAAGATTGTTGGAATGTTGTACGGCTCTATTAGCTTTAATGAGAATATGGCTTTTCTATTGAGTAGGAAGTAGCATTTTATAAAAAGAATATATATATATGGTCCGCTCACCATGCACACCTCGTTTTGATCCTATCTCTGCTCGGATGGAGACTCTGGGCGGCAGCAGGTAAGGAAGTAAGAAATGGAAGGACAATATCCAGCACATTAAATCAAATATTTTATGTCATCCGATTAAAAGAACAAGTAAAAACATTCCTAGGAAGGAAGCTTGCGCGTTTCGAACCGATGGTTCTTACTCATAGCTATAGCTGTAAAAAATTTCATTTTATTTTGGATCATGTGCTGGATATCTTCCTTCCATTTTTTACAGCACTTTATAAATACAAATGGATCCTTGGGAATGTTGTGTCTCAGTAATGTCAGTCACTCCTCATCAAAAGTGCTAAAATCTTATTTGATGTGCAACAGATCTGGTCAAAAGTAAAAAACACATATCCATATACTTATGAAGTAGCGTCATACCCCAGAACTACCACACAAACAAATTCAAGCCATTGATGTACGCAGGAGTTGTAGTCCAGACCAAGACCTGTACAGAGCTATAGCAAGGTTTTCCTTCATCTGGGACGAAGATTGAGTTTGCTGTTCTAGCCCATTATTGAAATACTCCAGCCAAGGCAGGGTCAACTGTTGGTGCCCTATCCCTGGCACCCAGCCCCGGCTGCCCTCCTCAGCTACAATCCTGCTTTGTGGTAAAGCCTGTGGCTTACTGGGAGGTTTCAGAATCTTCCATAGACTATAAAAGAAAGTGACCTCCACAAAGAGCAGTAATTCAGGATTGGTGGGGGTCTTGCTGACCGGATCAGGGACAGCCCTATGTCGGATGTTGTCCTGTGCGGTAGCTTCTATTTGCGCTCATTTTTCCCATTTGGTGATCTGTAATAGAGTGTACACATAACCATACCCAACATGGCCTAATTGTAAGTACCATGCAGTGTTGTATGTTGGCCAAATCACGTCTATACAATTGCCTACATAACAATGCTATACAGTGCAGCCACCAGCACCATACACAAATAATAAACTAATAAACTATACAGCAGTGGCACACAAATACCAACATACAGTGCTCAAATAACACCACCAAATCACAACTCCATAAAAGTGCTATATTATTAGAAATAAGATTTGTGGTAGTCACAAATGATTCGGAGGTGCCCCCTTTCAGCAGAGGTGGCTGAAGGGCTTTATGTCACTGCACAGGTCGCACACCCCTAAGGCCGGCTATGTATAAGATCCCTGCTAGTCAGAGTTTTAGGGCATATTAATATGTTATAAATGTCATTCATTGGAAAACCTCTCTACACCTTAAAGTCTGTGTATCCTGTGCACTAACATCAGGGCAACCCCTATGCATATTCTCTACGATTGTATGGTGTGGGCTTCCCCGCTCTTTACCCCCTCTATAGTACAGAGGGGGAGCCGCTGTAAAGAGTGTCTCTTTCACTATGTGAACCGGTGCGCCATGTACTATTGTACATGTGTAGCTGTTAGCAGCTATTCTTGGTGATAACAACGGATCGCTCGTCAATGAGCTCCTTCTCGGTTGACCGCCTGGCAAAGAGCTACTTCTCGCTTGATCGCCTGGCAATGAGCTGGTTCAGCAAAGGCGGTTGCCCTGATGGGACAAACACTTTAGGAAACATTACACCACAGACACTAGCGGACCAGTATGGCATCATGGGCCTCGAGCAGCTGCAGACCTCAGATTGTACATATATGCTTTATTGCAAGTTAATCTGGTATAATATAATATTTTACCTTGGGAAGTCTTATTTCTTTCATCACATACTTATCAGCATTGTTTAGGTGGCTCACAAGTAGAGCTCTGCCAAATGACCCCTCTCCAATAACACTCAGCACCTTGTAGTTCTCCATTGTAACTGTAGAGAAAATGGAGATGTTAATGTATTATTTACTGAAATCTGGTCTACAAATCTGTATAATATGAATGGCACATTGGCCCGGTAATGCAGCGATGCTGAAATAATGTTGGTTAAAGCATTACTAGGCAGATTTTCCATTTAGATCTTCAGCAAAACTGGGTGACTGAAGCTGAAACGTTGGATATCATTAGCACCCTATATAGTTTACCCAGGGGGTCCACATTTTCTTAAAAAGTTGATCATGGATTATAAAATCCAACCCGCCGTATTTCTACCATAATCCAGTCCAAATTATATTTTATTAGATTCCAGACTACTACCAACTTCTTTCTTCCAATAATGGGATATTTTGAGATTTTGGTAGCCAGGGATATAAACCCAATAGGAGGTTTATTCAAAATAGCTCCCATAAGAGATTTTCTTTTTATAAACTTCCAATAGTCTCACACACTGTCATCGCAGAGGGGACTCATAAAGACTTGGTAATCTAACATGGGTCACTGTATGAATTTGTGAATTTATTCTAAGAGAATAGAGCAGTTTGATTTTATGACAGCTCCACCAAGGGTGGTACATAGAAGGCAGTATAGTAAGAACTACTGTGGTCACAGCATGTATGACAGGGCCCAGTGAGGATGTGGGCCCGGGCACCAATTCATTCAATTGTGTATCTATCCTACAATTGGACACTGCCTGTGGCCAACTAAATTTCAGAAATGGCTCAGCCATAGGCTCCTGAGTAACTTTCTCATGGATGGCACAGAAATGAGAAGGTGGGGAGTATTCCCTGGTAGTTATCATGCGGCACGCTTTGGCAGTCACTGTATATGGAGATACAGCTGACAGGCAGTAGCCTGTCAGCTGTCGGTATACTCTCTGGTTGGGGCACGTATATGGGGGACTCTCTGGCTCATGACCTGTATATAGGGGGCAAACTATGGTGGTCACAGTTTACGGGGACCCTTTCTGACTGGTACTTTATGGCTTCACCCTTTGGCAGGCTCTTTTATGGGGGTACCTAGCAGACACATTTATGAGTATATGTAGACTATAAGGCCAAAAGTATGTGGAAACCTGGCCATCACACCTATATGAGCTTGTTGGAAATCCCATTACAAAAGCATGGGCAATAATATAGAGATGGGTCCCTTTTTGTGGTTTTACAAAAGATTTTGGAGTGTGTCTGTGGGAATTTGGGCGTATTTTACCAAAAGAGCATTTGTGAAATCAGGCACTGATTTTGGACCAGAGGGCTGAGCTCGCAGACGGCATTCCAACTCATCCCAAAGGTGTTGGAAGGGGTTGACGCCAGGACGGTAAAAGCTACTTGAGTTCCTCCACACCAGACTCACCCAACCATGTCTTTATGGACCTCGCTTTAGGCACATTCATGCTGGAACAGACAAGGGCCACAATCTAAACTGTTACCACAAAGTTGGAAGCAAACAATTGTCTAAAATGTCTTCGTATGCTGTAGCGTTAAGATTACCCTTCATTGGAAATAAGGAGCCAAACACTGAAAAAAAGCCTCAGACTATTATAGATCCTTTACCATATTTTACAGTAGACATTATGCATTCCAGTAGGTATCATTTTCTTAGCATCCGCCAAACCCAGATTCGTCCATCAGACAGCCAGATAGTGACTAGTGATTCGTCACTCCACAGAACACAATTTCCATTGCTTAAGAGTCCAGTGACAGCGTTCTTTACACCACTCCAGCCGACGCTTTACATCGTGCACGGTGATCTTAGGATTGTGTGCCTTTGGAGGACCATAAAAACCATTTAGTGAAGCTCCTGACGCACAGTCTTTGTGCGGAGTCACTTCCAGAAGCAGTTTGTAACTCTGTAGTGAGCGATGTAACAGAGGATAGGCGATTATTTATGCACCACATGGCGGCCATGCTCGGTAACTTGTGTGGTCGATTGCTTTGTGGCTGAGCTATTGTTACTCCTAGATGCTTCCACTTCACAATAATATTACTTACAGGTGACCGCAGCAGACTTAGCAGATCAGAAATTCACACACTGACTTGCAGGAGTCTACATACTTTTGGCCATATAGTGTATGTGCTCATTCGTGTATATGTATGCATTCATGCAATGCATCTGTGTGCGTGCATGTGGTTAAATAAGTATATGTGTTTTATGTCCTATTTTTTAGTTGTTACACTACTGTCATGGCAGAAGGGGCCCCATTATTACTTGTTATAACCCTGCAAAAAAGGTACTAAATACCATCAGAGAATGACTTTAGAATTAGCGGGGATGTCCGGGAGTTTTTTTTTCATAATGATGACCTATCCACAGGATATTTCATCAGTATATGATCGGTGGGGGTCCGACATCCGGACCCCGCACTGATCAGCTGTTTCGGCTGCCTCCAAGCACTGGGATGTGAACAGTGTTCAGTGCCGGAAGCAGTTTGCTCCGTACACTTCATACCGGCCGTGCTGCAGAACTGCCACTCTGCTACTATTCACTCGAAGCCATCTGCTTCCGGCATGGACATCCGGTGCCCGGAGGCAGACAGAGCAGCAGGATCCGGGTGTCGGACCGCCACCAATCATATACTGATGAACTATCCTGTGGACCAGTCATCAGTATGAAAAAACATCCCGTGCCCAGACAAACCCTGTAAGGGTTAGAATTTATAACAACTTGGCAGAATAGAACTCACAGCCCAACATGTATCAAAAGTGGCATAATTTTAGCCGACGTCTATGTTAAAGAGTGCTTAAAGGAAGGGCGTCGCGAAAAAAAAAATTTTTAGATCAATTTGCTTTTAGTGTTTTATTACATTTTTTTTTATTTATTTGTGTGTTTGCGTTTTACTTTTTTTTTGTTTCTAACTTTTTCTTCACTATGGGGGCTGCCATTTTTTTTTTCATCTCTGTATGTGTCGATTAACGACACATACAGAGATGGAATACGTCACATACATCCCCATAGAGAATGCAAGCGGGAGCCGTTCCATTCACTATGGTGTACACCGTCTGTGTGGGAACGGCGCATGCGCCGCTCCCACACAGTCCAAAAGGAATGTCTCCGGCCGAGCGACATCCGGCGCCATTTTCTTGTGGACCGGAAGCCGCGGCCGGACAGTAAGATGAATACTTCCGATCGCGGCTTCCGGACATGTGCTCTGAAGCAAGCACTAGGAGCGGAGGGAGCGGACAGAGCGAACGGACCGGAGGGAGCGGCGGCGGCAGGAGCAGGTAAGTTATGTCTGTGTATGTTCGTGTTTTAGTGTGTGATTACCACTGTATGTAAACCTACTACACTGTGTATTCGCTCAAAAAAAGGCAATTGCTCCCTCTAGTAACCAGCACAGGGAAATGTTATAAATTAGAATCTAATTTATAATATTTCCTGACTTGTGAAAAAATTTAAAAAATTATAACAATGTCTAATCATGTATATAATAACTGTTTAACTAAAAATAAAAAATAAACATTTCTAGCGACACATTCCCTTTAAGTACAAGAGAATCAGTTGGCACTGCTGGGACCTGTAATCCTTCTCGACATTCAGCAGTACACTGCCCACGGAGACGCAGCAAGGGCTGCAGTATAAGTCTATGGAGGTGCTGGGCTTCGTAGGTAAGACTGTATGCAACACAATGCAAGTAGACAGAAAAAAGCCGCACTCACCCGGTCTGACGTAGAAAATACTTTAATGCTTGTAAAAAAGGTGTGTGGGGGGGGGGGGGGGACGGACGGACGGACGAAGACAGTGTCAGGCAACAGCCGCTTCAAGTACAATGCTTTCTCAGTCCCTCTCGGGCTTTACTAAGTATGTTGTACAAGTTATCAAAAAAAAGGTACAGTCATAAATTTGCTGTAACATATGTAATAGTTTAGTCTAGCTTTAAAGAGTGACTACACTTTCATCAAACATTTGATATGTCATAGAGACATATTAAAGGCTTGGATTGGTGGGGGTCCGGGTGCTGAGACCCCCACCGCTGCTGAGACAAAGGTGCAGAAGTGCTCAGCTGAGCGCTGTTCACCTTCGGCTGTGCTCATAGTCAGCCCTCCTCGTTCTATGAGAGCCGTATTCAGCCTGACGCGGAGCGCTAATCATAGCTGAAGGCGCAAAGCACTCAGCTGAGCGCTTCTGCACATTTGTTTCCGCAACGGTGGGGGGCTCAGTGCCCGGACCACCACAGATCCGAGCCTTTGATATATCTCTGACATATCAAAAGTTTGATGAAAATGCAGTCACTCTTTAAAGCTAGACTGAATTATTACATATGTGGCAGCAAATTTATGACTGTACCTTTTTTGATAACTTTGTACAACATACTGCACTGTCGTTAACTAGCTTCATTTACAGCACTTTTTCTACACCAGGATCTGTGTGGAGTAGGGGAGCTAATTTTTTTCTAATTTCTGACTTTTTAAAAAGTTACATCTCATAAATGTATCGAAATCCGGACCATGTTCGTGGTGCTAATGGCACTAAATTATAGCGCAAATGGTTAAAAAATACTGTATGTTGCCCAATTCAGCCCATGATGAACCGTAAAAAGTGCTTTTATTCCTCCGGGCGCGCATGCAAAAGAGCGCTGAAGGGTCCTGAAATCTAGGAAGTGTCCTGCATTCTACAGGTTTCTGCTTAGAAAACGCAGGACACTTCCTGGATTTCAGGACTCTTCAGCCACTCATTTGCATGCGGCGCCCGGAGGAATAAAATAACTTTTTTGGTTCACCTTGGCCTGACTTGGGCAACATAGGTATGTTTGAAAAACAATCATCCTTCCCTATATAGCGGTATTAGTGATTTGGGAGGCGAAAATTTGAAGACATCGTTTTGATGCATTTTTGGTGCAGTGGTTTTGCGAAAGACACAGGAGTGGACACAAAATAAAGGAGATGCAGCAGCCTTCTCTTTATACCTTTCCATTCTTTTGGATCCACTTCTAGCTTTAGGCCCTATTACACAGGCCAATGATCGTTCATCAGCTGATCTGATCTTTTATACAGAATTAAAAATCATGGTTGTCGGCAGCTCAGCTCCCGATGTAATTAGGGAGATGCGCTGCCGACATGATGAAAATATACGGGGACAAACAATCGGAGTAACGAGTGCTTCTCCCCATACATAATTAATTATTGCTCCGTGTGATAGGAGCAAACGAGCGCTGATCAACAAGCTGTCTCGATGATTGGCGCTCATTTATACAGCCCGTGTCATAGTACCTTTAGGCTCAAAAACTGCATCAAAAAAGCATGTGTGATCCTGGCCTAAAACATCTTCTAACATCATCTGTAGGCGTCCATGTGAAAAGGCTGCAGCACACTTTTGTATTGTGTGTCCCTTTGTCTTGTGACCAGGAGATCTTTGTCATAGAAAATCCCTCATTTATTACAAAGGCTGTAATGATGGGGGTAGGGAAACAGACAAGTGAGCCCTAATCTACCCGCCACTCAGTCCCTGCCTACTTGCAACGACCCGCCCTAGGCGACGGGGTACAACTGGGCGATGGTCCCTACGCTCAGTAAGTGCACGACAGACAAACAGACAAGGGTACACAGAAGCTAAGGGAAATGGGGCAGTTGCCTACGGCAACACCGTGAGAAACAAGAATGGTGAACGAGACGAGTCAAACCAGGAATGTACGAGGTACCAAATGCAGAGCAGGAGAGTAGTCAGTAAGCCAGGGTCAGTATGAAGCAGGGTCAAATAGTTCAGAAGCTGCAGCAGGGCCAGGAAACCAAACGAGAAGAATCACAAGCAAGGAGGAACAGGAAAGGCAGGTATAAATAGACAGAGGGCGGTAGCTAGCTCCGTCTGGCCAGGCTGTGATAGGCTCTCCCACTCCTAAGCCTGCCATCCTGAGTGGTGGAAGATGGAGTCAGTCTCACAGACATAGAAGCAGGTACAGACTGATTACCTATGGGCGTAGACACAGAAGCTGTGCCTGGCAGATCCTTTACAAAGGCACTGTAATGCGCATGTGCGTGCCGTCCACTGGCGTAGCTATAGGGGTCGCAGCGGTCGCAATTGCGACCGGGCCCCGAAGCCAGGGGGCCCACAGCCCCCCGCACCACATCAATAAAAAGTTACTATAGTAACTCGGGCCGCGGGCCCCTGTTACTATATTAACAGACATTACTTACCTTCCTGGTTCCGGATCGCAGCGGAGGTCCTGACGTCAAGCGCTATGCGCAGCGCATGACGTCACAGCGCTATGCGCCGCGCACAGCATCGAGATGACAGAACTCCCGCCGCGGCCGAAGAGGAAGGTAAGATTAGCTCTGATTGGCGGGGTCCGACTCCCGGGACCCGCCAATCAGCTGTTTTGAAGGAGCCGCAGCACTCGTACGAGAGCTGCTCCCCTTCATTCCGGTCACACTGTGAATCCGTGTCGGCGATTCACAGTGTGAGCGAGTAGTGAAATGAAGGGGAAGCAGCTCTCGTACGAGTGCTGCGGCCCCTTCAAAACAGCTGATTTGCGGGTCCCGGGAGACACATTAGCTATTGATGGCCTATCCTGTGGATAGGCCATCAATGTTTAGGGACTGCACAACCCCTAAGTCTACGATGTAGCAGGCTTAGGGGGCCCATGAGACAGGATCACAGATTGTGTGATCCTGTCTGCTAAGCCCTGTATCTAAGCCAATCACATGGTAGGCTTAGATACATGGCCCATGTGTGATCCTGTCTGCTGGGCCCTGTATATAAGTCTACCACACTGTAGGTTTAGATACAGGGCCCCAGCACACAGTAATCTTATACTGTATAAGATTACTGTCTGCAGGACCCTGTATCTAAGCCTACCTTGTATCACACATGGGCCCTGTATCTAAGCCTAACACATGTGTTACTAATCGTTTTTCTTGTGTGTTTTCTTACAGGTTCGGTCGTTGGACTACGGCAGATTCCAGGACTACTTCGATGACGGCTTTTTTTTAATTATCAATAAAATGGTTAATGAGGGTTGTGTGGGTTTTTTTTTTTATTTCAATAAAATATTTTTTCTATGTGTTTTTTTTTTAACTATATTACTACCGCCTTAGTAATGGCCGCTGGCTGATTGACCGTATCCATTGCTAAGGCGGGGCTTAGTGTTAGCCGGTGCAGAGGCGAACACTAACCCACTTTATTACCCCGGTACCCACCGCCACCAGGGGTGCTGGGAAGAGCCGGGTACGAACCAGTACCCGACCATCTGTAGTGACGGGCAGGCACTGGGGTGGCCGCAGTCTGGTAGTATTAAGCTGGGGAAGGCCAAAAACAGTGGCCCTTCCCACCCTGGTAATGCTAGGCTGCTGCTGCTTTATTGTATCTGGCTGGTTATGAAAAATGGGGGGGACCTCACGTCATTTAAAAAAAAAAAAATTATAATTGGAAAGAACGATGTGGGGTCCCCCCTAATTTTCATAACCAGCCAGATACAACACAGCAGCAGCAGGCAGCATTACCAGGGTAGTAGGTGCCACTGTTTTTGACCTTCCCCAGCCTAATACCAGCCTGCGGCCTCCCCGGTGCCTGCCCGTCACTACAGATGGTCGGGTACTGGTTCGTACCCGGCTCTTCCCAGCATCCCTGGTGGCGGTGGGTACCGGGGTAATAATGGGGCTTAGTGTTGGCCTCTGCACCTGCTAACATTAAGCCCCGCCTTAGTAATGGAGGTTGTCAATCAGCCGGCAGCCATTACTAAGGCGGTGATAATAAAGTTTAAAAAGATACAAGCACATAGAAAAAATATTTTATTGAAATAAAAAAACATAACCCTCATTAACCATTTTATTGAGAATAAAAAAAACGGCATCATTGAAGTCCTCGAATCCGAAGTCCAACAACCGAACCTGTAAAAAAATACAAACACACAAAAATAATCAGTAACACATAAAGAAGCAAAATTATTATTCTTACCTTTCCTGGGTCCAGCGCTGGAGCCGCAATGTCAGCGAGCTGAGTCCTGTATCTAATCCAATCATGTGTGATACTGTCTGCTGGGCCCTTTAACTAATCCTATCATGTGTGATACTGCCTTCCGAGCCACTGTATCTAATCCTATCATGTGTGGTACTGTCTGCTGAGCCACTGTATCTAATCCTATCATGTGTGATACTGTCTGCTGAGTCATTGTATCTAATCCTATCATGTGTGATACTGTCTGCTCAGCCACTGTATCTAATCCTATCATGTGTGATACTGTCTGCTGGGCCACTGCATCTAATCCTATCATGTGTGATACTGTCTGCTGAGCCGCTGTATCTAATCCTATCATGTGTGATACTGTCTGCTGAGCCACTGCATCTAATCCTATCATGTGTGATACGGTCTGCTCAGCCACTGTATCTAATCCTATCATGTGTGATACTGTCTGCTGAGCCAATGTATCTAATCCTATCCATAGTTTATAGGGTCGTAGTGCTATAGATATGCTATGCTGTCTCCTATACACACATTTTTTTTGGGGGCGGACACATATGTATTGGGGCTATTTCCCCTGACATTTTAAGCCCTGAGGGTTTGTTCACACGGCAGTGTCCGTAACGGCTGAAATTACGGTGCTGTTTTCAGGAGAAAACAGCACCGTAATTTCAGCCGTAAAGGCATGTGTAGGCGTCTTTAGCTGCGTCCATTACGGACGTAATTGGAGCTGTTTTTCCATGGAAAACAGCTCCATTTACGTCTGAAGAAGTGACAGGCACTTCTTTGACGCGGGCGTCTTTTTTACGCGCCGCCTTTTGACAGCGGCGCGTAAAAAAAATGGCCATCGGCACAGAACATCGTAAGACCCATTCTAATGAATGGGCAGATGTTTGCCAACGCTTTTGAGCCGCATTTTCGGAAGTAATTCAATGCTAAAATGCTAGAATTACGTCCGTAAATAGGGTGTGTGAACCCAGCCTTAGTGACGCCCCGGCTGCTAGTGCTGCATTGTTGGGTCACTTAGGAGACCCCGCGATGCAGCTGAAAGCTGCGGACCGTCGGCCATGAGGAGTTTGCGTAGGGGGGGGACCCCAATAAGAACTTTTGCATCGGGGCCCATGAGCCTTTAGCTACGCCCCTCGTGCCGTCCTATGTTAGCAAATGGGAAATTTCAGATGGGTGCAGCCGCATTCTAGCGGTGAGAGGCAGCGCACAGAACCCCACGGATGACATCTTCTGACAAGTGACATTTCAGAAAATGTTTTAAAGGTAAACTTTCCCTTTAAGGCTATAAGAAACATTATCAATATAAACAACATGAAACCAATGTCCCATGGAGTTGAAACACACAATTCACAGACAGGATAACGAATGGCAGATTTTCTGTTACGGGAAAATATTGATTCTTTGTGGTTTCATTCCAATAAACAGCAGTGTGTGTGGCCAACTACCTCGCCATTACATACAAAGTTGCTCTAATCCTACATTGTTATTGTAGTTCCACCCGGTATAGAAAGCTACAATCGGACACAGCGCAGAATGTGTGACCAGAAACACAATGACCGATTATCGGGTTTGCAAACATCTCTTACCAGAAGTGTCCGGAGGCTGCTGGCTGCTACCTTCAGGTCATCCTGGGCACTGTGCGGAGAATGTTGCTAGTGATCCCTGTACACAGGGGGCTGCGTTACAGTTGCCATTGTACTGACAGATAGAGCTGCAGTGTTTCCTGGGTGTGATCAGCAGCCTCTCATACTCCTTCCTGTCATTCCATCTCCTCCCACTACTACTTGTGTGTATTTACTGATGCAGAAGAGGATTCATCATTCACCTGATTCCTACCAGAAATACTACCTCACGATGACAAAGTGGGCTCTGCTGCATCTATATTTTCATGTGTATATACCGTATACAAGTATCCCGTCTTTGTTTTGCTTCTGAATCTAGTAGGTCTTGTGAGCTAAACGCATCAACAGCACAAATCTCTCTGTCTTGAGGTTTTCGACAATGTATCAGTAAAGATAAAAACTATCAGCCTAGAGTCCAGTTTTGTGTTTTTTTTAGCTCACAGAGGACGGCCTAGACTGGATAGTAAGGGCTCATTCAGACGCGCCTGTAACTCGACCGTGTGACAGCCGTTATAAACAACGGCCGTCACACAGACACGTGTATTTTAATGGGGCTGTTCGCACGGCCGTTGTCTCACCGAAGGCTCCGTGGAAAAATAGGACATGTCCTATTTTCCTGCGTTTTCATGCATCCCTCCATAGACTCTAGTGTATGGAGGGATGCGTGATGACGCGTCCCACACGAGCGCACCTCGGATGTGAAAAACCACGCTCGTGTGAATGTAGCCTAAACTCGTTTTTAGCCTCTGGATATAAATAGGAATGTTTCCATTCACTGATGGCAAACAGATATTTTGTAAATGGTGAAGAATAGGAAAACAGAGTATATTAGAAAGTTGCAGAATTTGTAATTTTACAATAATTCAAGTCTAATTCCACTAGCAAAACCATTTATCTGTAAACTAATAATGACAACCTACCTTGCCAGCCGCTGCCCTGCATTCATTCTTCAGATTCCTTCTTTCCAGCTGTAAGTCCAGGACCACACAAAGATTTGATGCCGTTTTGGATAATTTTTTTTGAGCCAAACACAGAACTGGACACAAAAGAAAGTAGGTGCATCAGTCTTTTCTTTATACCATTTTATACCTTACCTTTATATACAATATACCATATGCTGATGCCACACGGACCTTTTGCACGCGTTTTTTGTGCGTGCAAAATGGACACGTCCGTGTGAATAAGGCCTTGGAGCTGGCTAGCCCCCCCTTTTCCTATATGCATGATCGATTGCTTGGCTTAGTCTATAGTATGGGTCATGTATACTTTCATTCTTCTAACTAAGGGTTAAGCGATCTGCTTTGGAGGTTCTCCACTCCATTGATATTTCCAGCGTATGATATAAACAAGCCTGGGTTTCCTGGGTGATCAGGGACGCCAAGACGTCCCACCAATTAAATTGGCGCCTCATTGACAGTGGGGCCGCCCCTGTTCACGGATGTCATGCATGACGCCTTGCACTGTGATTGGCCTCGGTCCCCCGATGATGCTTATTTGATGGGCGGGATTAAGTCCATTTATACTCGGCGTTCTCCCAGCGCACGAGCGGCCAGATATCAGTGTCATTCGCACGCCGGGAGACACGATACAGCACTTTTCAGTGCTGTCCGGCATTACATTACAATAATTGACTGTTAAATACAGAAACCGGGCTAAGTCCTAAAATACATCATAGGACCGCCTGGTTGTTTGTGACCCCTGAGGATGCACTCTTAGGCTGGGTTCACACGAGCACATTAACGTCCGTAATGGACGGACGTATTTCGGCCGGAAGTCCCGGACCGAACTCAGTGCAGGGAGCCGGGCTCCTAGCATCATACATATGTACGATGCTAGGAGTCCCTGCCTCTTCGTGGAACTACTGTCCCGTACTGAAAACATGATTACAGTACGGGACAGTTGTCCGGCAGAGAGGCAGGGACTCCTAGCGTCGTACATAACTATGATGCTAGGAGCCCGGCTCCCTGCACTGAGTTCGGTCCGGGACTTCCGGCCGAAATACGTACGTCCATTACGGACGTTAATGTGCTCGTGTGAACCCAGCCTTAATAAAATAGAGTGCAGAAACGCGTAGGGACACTGATTATTTAGGCAGGTGTAATTTTTTGCCAGTTTGCACCATTACCACATTGTTGTATGAGAGGGGCCATTGGATCTATGTGAACTGAGCTGATGCGCTTTGTCACTAGTACTTTCCCATTCATCTTGTTGCTAAGTGCTTATGCCTGTTACTTGAGGTTTTTGGCTAGTAGCCCATTTTTATTTTTTTAAATTCAGTTTTTATTTATTTATCACAAGTTTGTTTCAGAACATACAACATATCACGACTCGATGATATACAATTGCAACATGTGAACACAGAAAAAAAAAAAAAAAAGATGGCAGGACCAATGGTGACCCCTAGCTGCCTAAGACGTAATTCGGGTGTTTTTGGCTTCTGGGATAAGGTTTGGGATGTAGTTTCTAGGTTCACTGGCTATACACTGACATCCTGATCTCCACATACAAGAAGTCGCGACATCTGATCAACACGGCTCGTGCTTGCATTCCGGCTATGTGGAAACAGGTCGAGCCACCCACAATGCGTCCTTGGTTTCAGAAGATCCAAGAAGTGAAACGTATGGAGGAGCTTACGGCTTCCTTACGAGACACTCATGATACGTTTATGCGCTCTTGGTCTACCTGGGTAAGCTTTGAGAATTCTTCATATTATATCGCTATGCTGTCCTAATAGTCTGTAGCTATATATACTTATATTTCTTATGAGACATCCGCTTATGGGATGGACGCTGAGGATAAATCCCCCTTCTACCCTGCATCTTTCTCCAGCTTTCCTTCCACTTCCTGGCTCTTTCCTTCTCCTCTTATTCTTCCTCACTGTCCTATCTTTCTAACCTTCCTTATCGGTGATCTCTGTTATATCAGCTTAGTTGAACTTCCAGGTTATGTTCACACGCTTAGCAAAATACGTCTGAAAATACGGAGTTGTTTTCAGGCGAAAACAGCTCCTGATTTTCAGAAGTTTTTGTAACTACTCGCGTTTTTCACGGTGTATTTTACGGACGTTATTGGAGCTGTTTTTCAATGGAGTCAATGAAAAATGGCTCCAAAAACGTCCCAGGAAGTGACATGCACTTCTTTGACGCGGGCACCTTTTTACGCGCTGTCTTTTGACAGCGACGCGTAAAATTACACCTCGTGGGAACAGAACATCGTAAACCCATTGAAAGCAATGGGCAGATGTTTGTAGGCGTAATGGAGCCGTTTTTTCAGGCGTAATTCGAGGCGTAAAGTGCCGCAGTGCCCTCTGTGGATGCTGCCGCAGTGCCCTCCGCGGATGCTGCCACAGTGATGTCAAGGAATTCCACAGAGTCCCGGAGCAGAGCCGATACTAGCGCTCTGCACGGGACTCCGGCTCTGGGGAAGCCCCAGACATCGCTGTTCATATGTGGACAGCAATGTCAGGGAATTCCAGAGTCTCGCAGCAGAGCCTATACTAGACCCCTGCTTTAGACCATCTCTCAAGGTCTCCCTTAATTGTTCGCAGTATATGGGGATAGTTACAAGCATAGAGGTGGGAAGGCCGATTAGTGAGACGTATGCCAAGGTATTTAATGGAGCTAGCAGCCCACTTGAAAAGGAAGGAATCCTCCAAGGCTGCCACCAATTGTGATGGGAGGGAGATATTGAGAGCTTCTGACTTTTGAAAGTTTATTTTAAAATTGGACATCGATGCAAACGACCTAAATTCAACCATCAGGTTAGGCACCGAAATGCGGGGACGTGAGAGGAAAAATGGTAAGTCATCCGCGTATGCCAGGACTTTGTGAGTCGTATCCCCAACCTGTACACCCGCAATATACGGGTTATCGCGGACATGACATAGGAAGGGTTCCAAACACAGCGTGAAAATCAGGGGAGAAATCGGGCAGCCCTGGCGGGTTCCATTAGAAATGGGGAAGGAGGAGGAATTATGGCTGTTGACCTTCACCGATGCCGAAGGGGATGAGTATAGATTCAAAATGCAACTGAGCATACCCTGACCCAGACCTATATAAGATAGAGTCTCCTGTAGAAACGACCAGTGAATCCGGTCGAAAGCTTTTTCAGCATTGGTAGAGAGCAAAAAAGCCGGCCGCAACTCCAGGACCGAACACACTGCAGGGAGCCGGGCTCCTAGCATCATAGTTATGTACGACGCTAGGAGTCCCTGCCTCGCTGTGGGGCAACTGTCCCGTACTGTAATCATGTTTTCAGTACGGGACAGTAGTTCCATGGAGAGGCAGGGACTCCTAGCGTCGTACATAACTATGATGCTAGGAGCCCGGCTCCCTGTCGTGTGTTCGGTCCGGGACTTGCAGACGAAAAACGTTCCGTCCTTTACGGACCGAACATGTTCGTGTGAATCCAGCCTAATATGTTCAATGAGGTTGACGGCCCGGATGGTTTTATCCCTGGTCTCTCTTGAAGGAAGAAAGCCCGTCTGGTCCCCATGAATTATTTTAGTTCGGAATGGCGTGATTCGCGTGGCTAATATCTTTGAGAAAAGTTTTGAATCTAAAATAAGAAGGGAAATGGGACGGTAACTACTACAGAGGGAAGGGTCCTTATCCTCCTTAGGGATCACTGTTATATGGGCTCTGTGAAGGATTTGCCTGACACAGCTTGTGTGTCGACGCCCGTGGTTAATCAGCCTGCATCTGTTCTTAGGTCTGCTACCACTCAGGCTGGTAGGCTGAGGAGTGGGAGAGCCTATCGCCGCCTGGCCAGATGGTTCTAGCCCCCGCCCCTGGTCCACTTATACCTTCATTTGATGCTTGTCCTTTGCCTGTGATTCTCCTATTTCCTGGCTCTGCTGTTCCTGCTGTTACTATTGACATCTGCTTCATATTGACCCTGGCTTGACTGACTATTCTCCTGCTCTGCATTTTTAACACGTACACTCCTGGTTTGACTCAGCTCGTCCACTACTCTGTTGCTCATGGTTTTGCCGTGGGCAACTGCCCCACATTCCTCTGCTTTTGTGTTCCCTTGTCTTGTATGTCTGTCGTGCACTTATTGAGCGTAGGGACCGTCGCCCAGTTGTACGCCGTCGTCTAGGACGGGCTGTGCAAGTAGGCAGGGACTGAGTGGCGGGTAGATTAGGGCTCACCTGTCTGTCTCCCTATCCTGACATTACAGGCTCTCAATGTATCTGCAGGCAGCGATCCACCCTCAGGAATGGAATTAAAAGCAACCAAAAAGGGACTAGTGAGAAGTGGAGTATGTGTTTTTTTTAGAATAGGACAATGAAAGACCATCAGGGCCTGGGGCCTTAACCGTAGGGGATGTTTTTAGGACCTCAAAAAATTAATACTCTGAAATCGGGGCATCCAATGCTGTTACCGCGTCCTGTGGAATCTGGCCTAATCCCGAAGACTGAAGGTATAACCTGATGTCGTCTCGTCTGGAACTGGGGAGGGGAATGCCCGCATTATCACGCAGGTTGTACAACTGTAAATAGTAGGAACGAAAAGTTTCTGCAATATGTCCCGGGGAGTGTATCTTTGTGCCATTAGGTAATGAATGGAACGTATGTGCGCGCTCTCTGCAGGCGTAAGGCCCGTGCTAACGTGCGACTCGGCTTGTTGCCAAATTCATAGTAGTGTCTACGGCATTTAGTGAAGGAGGCTTTGGCAGCTGAAAGTGTAAGAGTACGTAATTTATCCCGTAACAATATCAGTTCCGCTCCCAAACCCGGGTCTAATAACCGTTTATGTGAGAGTTCCAAGGCGTGTATTTTCCCCACAAGCTCTGTAAAGACTGCAGGGCGTTCCTTTTTGAGTCTGGAGCCAATCCGTATGAGAACACCTCTCATGACGCATTTATGGGCTTCCCAAACTGAAAGAGGATTAGAGTCCGCCGTAATGTTGGTGTCAAAGTAAAAGCGGAGTTCAGACGCCATTTCCTCCAAGACCGCTGGATCTTGCAACAAGGAGTCGTTCAGACACCACTGCCACGGAGTAAAGTGTAAGGGGGGAAGGGCCAAAGTTAAAGAAATCATGGCATGATCCGAAAACAATATACAATCTGTAGAGGCCGAGGAAAGAAATGTAAGCTAGGAATGTCGAACCAAAAAGTAGTCTATGCGTGAGTACATATTGTGCGGGTGAGAAAAAAAGGTATAGTCCCTATCATTAGGGTGGAGTATGCAGCAAGGATCGATTAGTTGATGAGTATGGAGCACACGCTGCAAGCGACGAGTAAAAGGTCTAGAGAAGGCGGGCTGGTATGATGTGGTATCTAGCCTGGGGTCCAAGGGCATATTAAAGTCACCTCCCAGTACCAACGTCCCCTCTGCAAATTCATCCAGTACTTTAACAGTGTCAGTTGACCCGAGTTAGGAAGGTATAAGTTAGCAAATGTCATTGTGCAGTCTGCGATCTTACCTTTTACAAATAAATATCTTCCCGCGTCATCTGTGCGACACCCCAAACATTCCCAAGGTATAGAGTTCGCCACAAGGATGGATACGCCTTTGGTTTTAGAGTCCGGGGAGGAAATGTGATATACATCTGGGAATCTTGAGTTTCGGAGGGACGAATGTTGATCCGAGCGAAAATGCGTCTCCTGTAGGAAGGCTATCTGAGCCCTGTTTTTCCAGAGGAGACGCAGTAGAGAAGATCTCTTTTCAGATACATTCAGACCCTGTACATTTAGTGAGACAATAGTTAAATTAGTCATGATGAAGCAAGGATTATGACCCTGAGGACAGTGAGTGGAAAACGGGGAGGGAAGAGAGGATCAAGGAAGGGGACAAAAGTTGAAAGGTACAAGGAAGTTAGGAGAGGAGAGAGAAAAAGAAGAGGCCAAAGGCTCCAAGGGACAACTGCGATTTGCGCGACCCAAAAACAGGAAGAGCAAAGCCACAGGTCTATAAGTGGAGTCGTAGAAAGGCACAGTACATAAGAAGTTCAGAGCACACGGACTACACAGTGCATAGAACATATTAGACAATACATCAGTAGTCCAGAAATCTCGTCGTCTCTCAGAACCTAATGTCGAGGGAGAAAGCCAGGCTAGAGGGAACCGCCAAAAGGAATTATATGAAACAGACACCCAAGTGTTCAGCAGAGTACACCTTCAAATCTGAAGAAATGAGCCAAATGGCTTTCAGAAAAAAATTCCAATCAGTCCCCTCAGATACCATTCCCACCGCGGGGACTGCACGCATGGAACCTTTTCCACGAAGCTCTGGCCTAGTCGGACGTGCCCCAATTTCACTTCTGGGTGGTAATGAAGGGGGGGTAAGGTCCAATCCGGGACCGAGACCTCGTCTGATTCCAGGAATCGAAAGGCATCCGGAAGATCCGATGGGGTTTTAACGGCAAATGTATTACCAGCCTTCCGTAAGATTATATGAAAAGGGTGACCCCAACAGTACGAGGCTCCTGTTCGCTTGGTGGCTTCCAATAGAGGCTTAACAACATGCCTCATATAGAGCATTAGCCGAGACACATCAGGCAAAATCAGGACGTCAGCTCCATGATATGGAACCGAGCCACTTTCCCAAGCATTACGCAAAATGTTCTCCTTTTGATTGTAGAAGTGGACTCTAAAAATCACATCTCTAGGGTGTTCTAGATCTCTGATTTTAGAACCCGCCGAGCGGTGCACCCTGTCCAATGCAAGTGGTGCCTCAGGTGCACGGTTCAACATTTTATTAAAGATGGTGGACACCACATCGTGCAAATCCTCTGGAGACACTGATTCAGGGACACCCCGCAACTTAAGGTTATTACGCCGTTCTCTATTCTCAATATTGTCCAAATGGCCTGAGTACTCACAGTTGTGGCGAGCGCTGTTAGGTCTGTAACAAGAGACATGGTTCTCTAGGCAGGTTCTCTAGGCAGGTGACTAGTTTATCCAACGTGCGGATAGTCAGGGAGACCTACTGCAGTGCTTTGGCCTGCTTCTCCTCTAGGCGTGTCATATGCGCGTCCATGTCGGCCCGCGTGGAGAGAGCGCTCTCCATTTCCCAAAGCTCGGTGAGAGTACTATCCACCTGTGTGGTCGTGGCTGACTGCCCCAGGGAGGACACAATAGACGAGGGTGATACAGGCTGAAAAACTGCCGGAATATCCTGCGACAGCTCATTCAGGACGCACGTTGCCGGAGCAATGGGAGACGCCATTACTGCTGTAGGCGATGGGCCGTCTTTCTCTCGCTGCTGAAGTGGCGTCGGTTGCAGGAAACGGTTCAGAGATGGGTCACGAGAGGCTCTGGATGTTCCGGGCTTGGATTTGCCCCTTGGCATGTCTCCACGGGCAGGTAAAGGATGATGTATCGTCTTGATCAACGGGATATGTCCGGAGCTCCTAGAAAATGCTGCCTCACGCCGCCATGCCCAAGCCACGCCCCAGTAGCCCATTTTTAATATATATACACAATAAAATTATAGTTGTTTTTTTATTAATCGCAGGCAGTAATTTAATATAACAAATTGAACGTCTATCTATTATCAGTATTAGGTTTACCACTTCTGCCTTTGGCTCAATAAAAAAAAATTATCTAAAAACTGGATCAAAACTGTGTGATCCTGGCCTTAGGCCTCATGCACATGGCCGTGCCCGTAATCACAGCCCGCGGCTGTGGGCACGGCCGGCCGCGGGCTACAGCCCGCATTTTCGGCCCGTTCTCCCATACAAAGCATAGGAGAATGGCCCGTAAAATGCAAAATATAGGACGTTTTATGTTTTGTGGAACAGTTCTACGGCACGGACACCTATCCGTAGCGATATGGAAAGGTGTCCACGGCCAATAGAACTGAATGGGTCCGTAATTGTGGACGTATTACTGTCCGCAATTACTGATATTTTTACGGTCGTGTGCATGGGGCGTTAGGAAGACATTTTGGCATGTGGTAAAGGATGCAGCAAAACCCCATGCAGTTTAAACACGAATTGCCGCAGTTTTGCAATGTTCCTATCCTACAGGTGAAACATGTAAAACAAATGTTTCACCTATAAAAACGGTTTTGCTGCGACTTTTGTTGAAGTTTTACTGCATGGCCAAAAACATCTTACATGCATGTACCGTAAATGCATGCTAAGGCTACATTCTCACATTGCAAAATTAGATGAAAAAATCCACATTAAAACTGCAGGTAAACTCAGGTAATTCTACAGGTAACATCTGAACTTAATATTGAGGTTTTTTTATGCATTTTTAGATGCAGATTTTGGTTCCTTGTTTTATAAACTCAATTATGAGACGACAGCGCAAATGCAAGATGAATTGACATCCTGCGGATTTTAAAATCTGTACCGCAGGTCCATCTATGTGCTGACAAATTATGCAATATGTAGATGAGATTACTTGACATCTCATTTATTTTGCTGGCACTGTATTAAGCTACAGATTTGTTTAAGGAAATCCGTGCAGCAAATCCGCACACAATAGTCATTGTGTGCATTTGGCTAAAAGGGGTTGTCCAGGAATACATTTTATTTATATTTTAACTTAATTGGACATATGTAAGAAAATTCCTAATATAATGTCTGTTTACCTGTGGCAGCATTACTCTGTTCTGATCTGCGGTCACGTGACCGCACCGAGAGTAAATTTTTCATCTCCTGTGCACTTCCGGCTGAGAAAGGCGCAGCGCGTCGTCAACTACATTTACAGGCAGTGGGCCGGGCGGATGTTTCATGACCTCTTCAGAGCTCCGCCTCCTCTGGTCCTGCCACCTGTTAACATAGTTGATGACGTGCCGTGCTTCTGCTCAGCCGGAAGTGCAGGCTGAGCAAAGACAAGGAACGCCATCAATCATAGTTCACGCCCCCTCCTTTACTCTTGGAGCTCCCATACTGCCTGTAAACATAGTTGATGACGCGCCGTGTCTTTACACAGCAGGAAGTACTGGCTGAGCAGAGACACGGAACGCCGTCTCTGCTTGTACACGCCCCTCCTCCACCTATCTCGGAGTTCCCACACTGCCTGCCCATCTCCTCTCATCTCCCACGCCGCCCATCATCCCTGAGTATAACACCCATCGTCCCTGTGTATAATCCCCATCGTCCCTGTGTATAACCCCCATCGTCCCTGTGTATTACCCCATCAACACTGTATATAACCCCCATCATCGCTGTATATAACCGCCTTCATCCCTTTATAGGATGTTGGGGTTAATGCACAGAGATAATGGGGTATAATACAAAGGATTATGGGTGTTATATACAGGGATGATGAGGTAATTCACATATAATGGGGGTTATATAATGGGGTAATACACATGGATGATGATGGTTATATACAGGGATGGTGAAGTAATGCACAGGGAGGATGGGGGTTATATACAGGGATGGTGGGGGTTATATACAGGGATGATGAGGTAATACACAGATGATGAGGTACTACACAGGGATAATGGGGGTTATATACGGGGATGATGAGGTAATACACAGGGATGATCGGGGTTATATACAGGGATGATGAGGTAATACACAGGGATGATGGGGGTTACATATAGGTTGTATACAGATACGATCATGTTATATCATCCCTGTGTATAACCCCCATCATCCCTGTATATTACATCATCATCCCTTTTTATAACCCCATCATCCGTGTGAATAACCCCATCAACCCTGTGTATTACCCCCCCCATCATCCCTGTATATAGCCCCCATAATCCCTGTATATAACCCAAATCATCCCTGTATATAACCCCAATCATCCTTGTATATCACCCCCATCATCCCTGTATATAACTCCCATCCCCCTGTGTGATTATTACTGGGGGTGAGTAATTAGAGCAGGGAATGACCTGTGAATATAAAGGGGCATGGCAGTATGCAAATAGCTGAGATGCTGTGGGGGGAAATGCAAACTGTCACCTCAGATGCAGCAAGGGATCATAGGTATGGTGGGTTACAAGGCAGGCAACAGACAGGACCAGAAACTAGGGATGTAAACAAACAGAAAGAGCAGCAGTGACGATGTAGATCAAACAGAAACTGGTTAGAAAGTATGTAGGGGGTTTTAGGGAAGGCAAACCATGGCTGGGGGACACTTATTAGAACATATTTTTTCCCTGGCCAACCACATTAAGGCCAAGTTCTCACAGCATGGTCAAAATAAGTTTTATTTCTGTGTATTGCAACAAAACTGCACCACTTTGCAACAATTTTCACATTTTGACTGCAATGTGGGATCCCATCATATATTATGATTAGCAAAATACATAAAAAAGTTTTCCTTTTCATTGCTCACCATACACAAGTTGTTATGATAATGAAGACAACAACTGTATATTTTATGCACTGCTTTGTGATCTTGATTTAAAAAAAAATCTTTATTGTACTACAACTTTTTATTTGATATTTTTTTTAACTCAATGTTTTGTTAATATATAGTTAAAAACAAATAAATATATAAATTAGTATTTACGGCATATTACATTATGCCAGTGCGTGATAATATGCCCAGGCATCTGATACGGCATACCTAAAGTTTTTCCTTTCCAAGACCCAGGTACAAAAACAGTGGATCTTGCCAACTGGGATGCTGAGGTTCACAGTAACATCACAAAAGGAACCCCCTTACCTTTGTTAACACCAGGCTCATCATGGGTTGTTGTGTTTTAAGGGTTAAAGAAGCACTTCAGCATTTTTTTTAGTACAGAATAGGATATTATTAAAGAATAATGTAGACCAGGGGTCTCAAACTCGGCCGGGTAAATGGGCCGCATATAGAAAAAATGTGAAGTAGACGGGCCACTTTACGTTCAAGTTTGATACAATACAAAATTATTGTTAATCAATTAGTTATTTGAACTACTATAATAACACTGCATTACTATAATAATACTACATTACTATAATACTACATTGCTATAATACTACATTACTGTAACAATACTACATTACTATAACAATACTACATTACTATAATAATACTACATTACTGTAACAATACTACATTACTATAATAATACTACATTACTGTAACAATACTACATTACTATAACAATACTACATTACTATAATACTACATTACTATAATAATACTACATTGCTATAATAATACTACATTACTGTAACAATACTTCATTACTATAATACTACATTACTATAATAATACTACATTACTGTAACAATACTACATTACTATAATACTACATTACTATAATAATACTACATTACTGTAACAATACTACATTACTATAACAATACTACATTACTATAATACTACATTACTATAATAATACTACATTACTGTAACAATACTACATTACTATAATACTACATTACTATAATAATACTACATTACTGTAACAATACTACATTACTATAACAATACTACATTACTATAATACTACATTACTATAACAATACTACATTACTATAATACTACATTACTATAACAATACTACATTGCTATAATAATACATTACTGTAACAATACTACATTACTATAACAATACTACATTACTATAATACTACATTACTATAATAATACTACATTACTGTAACAATACTACATTACTATAACAATACTACATTACTATAATACTACATTGCTATAATACTACATTACTGTAACAATACTACATTACTATAACAATACTACATTACTATAATAATACTACATTACTGTAACAATACTACATTACTATAACAATACTACATTACTATAATACTACATTACTATAACAATACTACATTGCTATAATAATACTACATTACTGTAACAATACTTCATTACTATAATACTACATTACTATAATAATACTACATTACTGTAACAATACTACATTACTATAATACTACATTACTATAATAATACTACATTACTGTAACAATACTACATTACTATAACAATACTACATTACTATAATACTACATTACTATAATAATACTACATTACTGTAACAATACTACATTACTATAATACTACATTACTATAATAATACTACATTACTGTAACAATACTACATTACTATAACAATACTACATTACTATAATACTACATTACTATAATAATACTACATTACTGTAACAATACTACATTACTATAATACTACATTACTATAATAATACTACATTACTGTAACAATACTACATTACTATAACAATACTACATTACTATAATACTACATTACTATAACAATACTACATTGCTATAATAATACTACATTACTGTAACAATACTACATTACTATAACAATACTACATTACTATAATACTACATTACTATAATAATAATACATTACTGTAACAATACTACATTACTATAACAATACTACATTACTATAATACTACATTACTATAATAATACTACATTACTATAATAATACCACATTACTGTAACAATACTACATTACTATAACAATACTACATTACTATAATACTACATTACTATAACAATACTACATTGCTATAATAATACTACATTACTATAACAATACTACATTACTATAATACTACATTACTATAATAATACTACATTACTGTAACAATACTACATTACTATAACAATACTACATTACTATAATAATACTACATTACTGTAACAATACTACATTACTATAACAATACTACATTACTATAATACTACATTACTATAATAATACTACATTACTATAACAAAACTACATTACTATAATAATACTACATTACTATAATACTACATTGCTATAATGATACTACATTACTGTAACAATACTACATTACTATAATAATACTACATTACTATAATAATACTACATTACTGTAACAATACTACATTACTATAACAATACTACATTACTATAATACTACATTACTGTAACAATACTACATTACTATAATACTACATTACTATAATAATACTACATTACTGTAACAATACTACATTACTATAACAATACTACATTACTAAATTACTGTAACAATACTACATTACTATAATACTACATTACTATAATAATACTACATTACTGTAACAATACTACATTACTATAACAATACTACATTACTATAATACTACATTACTATAACAATACTACATTGCTATAATAATACTACATTACTGTAACAATACTACATTACTATAACAATACTACATTACTATAATACTACATTACTATAATAATACTACATTACTGTAACAATACTACATTACTATAACAATACTACATTACTATAATACTACATTACTATAATAATACTACATTACTGTAACAATACTACATTACTATAACAATACTACATTACTATAATACTACATTACTATAACAATACTACATTGCTATAATAATACTACATTACTGTAACAATACTACATTACTATAATACTACATTACTATAATAATACTACATTACTGTAACAATACTACATTACTATAACAATACTACATTACTATAATAATACTACATTACTGTAACAATACTACATTACTATAACAATACTACATTACTATAATACTACATTACTATAATAATACTACATTACTATAACAAAACTACATTACTATAATAATACTACATTACTATAATACTACATTGCTATAATGATACTACATTACTGTAACAATACTACATTACTATAATAATACTACATTACTATAATAATACTACATTACTATAATAATACTACATTACTGTAACAATACTACATTACTATAACAATACTACATTACTATAATACTACATTACTGTAACAATACTACATTACTATAATACTACATTACTATAATAATACTACATTACTGTAACAATACTACATTACTATAACAATACTACATTACTAAATTACTGTAACAATACTACATTACTATAATACTACATTACTATAATAATACTACATTACTGTAACAATACTACATTACTATAACAATACTACATTACTATAATACTACATTACTATAACAATACTACATTGCTATAATAATACTACATTACTGTAACAATACTACATTACTATAACAATACTACATTACTATAATACTACATTACTATAATAATACTACATTACTGTAACAATACTACATTACTATAACAATACTACATTACTATAATACTACATTACTATAATAATACTACATTACTATAATAATACTACATTACTGTAACAATACTACATTACTATAACAATACTACATTACTATAATACTACATTACTATAACAATACTACATTGCTATAATAATACTACATTACTGTAACAATACTACATTACTATAATACTACATTACTATAATAATACTACATTACTGTAACAATACTACATTACTATAACAATACTACATTACTATAATAATACTACATTACTGTAACAATACTACATTACTATAACAATACTACATTACTATAATACTACATTACTATAATAATACTACATTACTATAACAAAACTACATTACTATAATAATACTACATTACTATAATACTACATTGCTATAATGATACTACATTACTGTAACAATACTACATTACTATAATAATACTACATTACTATAATAATACTACATTACTGTAACAATACTACATTACTATAACAATACTACATTACTATAATACTACATTACTATAATAATACTACATTACTATAACAAAACTACATTACTATAATAATACTACATTACTATAATACTACATTGCTATAATAATACAACATTACTGTAACAATACTACATTACTATAATAATACTACATTGCTATAATAATACTACATTACTGTAACAATACTACATTACTATAACAATACTACATTACTATAATACTACATTACTAAAATAATGCTACATTACTATAATACTACATTACTGTAACAATACTACATTACTATAACAATACTACATTACTATAATAATACTACATTACTGTAACAATACTACATTACTGTAACAATACTAATTACTATAATAATACTACATTACTGTAACAATACTACATTACTATAACAATACTTTAATAATCCTACATTACTATAATAATACTACATTACTATAATAATACTACATTACTGTAACAATACTACATTACTATAATAATACTTTAATAATCCTACATTACTATAATAATACTACATTACTATAACAATACTACATTACCATAATACTACATTACTATAATAATACTACATTACTATAACAATACTACATTACTATAATAATACTACATTACTATAACAATACTACATTACTATAATACTACATTACTGTAACAATACTACATTACTGTAACAATACTACATTACTATAACAATACTACATTACTATAATACTACATTACTATAATAATACTACATTACTATAACAATACTACATTACTATAATAATACTACATTACTATAACAATAGCACTAGGTTTAAACTTAATGGAAATTTGCGAGTTTACTCCACGTGCTTATTTTAACAATCCAGTTTTCCAGTTTAAAGAGGCTCTGTCACCCCATTTTAAGTGCCCTATCTCCTACCTAAAGTGATCGGCGCTGTAATGTAGGTAATAACTGTTTTTTTTATTAAGAAAAACAATCTATTTACACCAAGTTATGACCTATTTTAGCTTTTTTCTAATGACTTTCTTAATGCCCATCTGGGCGTGTTTTTACTTTTGACCACGTGGGCATTGTGGAGAGGTGTATGACACTAACCAATCAGTGACCAATCAGCATCATACACTTCTCTCTCTTCATGTAATCAGCACAGCGTGTGCTGTCACTTATACCCACATTAACGTTACTGAAGTGTCTTGAGCGTAAATAGACATCGCTTCCAACCAGGACGCGCTGTCTATTAAACACTCCCGACACTTCGGTAACATTAATGTGTGTCACTTACTCGAGATCACGCTTGCTGTCATTTACAGCGTGATCTCGCTAACGTTAATGTGGTCAAAAGTAAAAACACACATTAAAAAAGTCATTAGCATAAAGCTAAAATAGGTCATAACTTGGTGAAAATTGATTGTTTTTCTAAATAAAAAACACTGCTGTTACCTTCATTACAGCAACGACCACATTATGTAGGAGATAGGAAACTTATAATGTGGTGTCAGAGCCTCTTTAAGTGTCGCTAAATGCAGTTTGGCTGCTCAGTTGGCAGCCCCAAGAATATCAAGATTGGGTAGCTTTTTAGATAGTGCCAAAGTGCCCTCTGTAGATAATGCGCCACACCCCCCTATAGTGACTGACACACACACACACACACACACACACACACACACACACACACACACACACACACACACACGCGCTTCCTCAGAGCAGGAGACCCGGAGCAGAGCGCTAGTATAAGCTCTGCTCTGGGACATCATAAAGGAGTACCGGCGCACTCCTCCTTCGGCTTGCTCTCACCTCTCCCGAGGGAGCTACGGTACCCAGCGGGCCGCAGATGACAGCCTCAGGGGCCGTATGTTTGAGACCCATGATGTAGAGGCTCTTTTGTATGCCTTGTGTTTACCTGTTTTAGTTGATGTTACATTTATGTATTGATTGTCATCTTGGTTCTCTCCTCCACTTGGATATGGTTCCCCTGACGCCTCATGCACACGACTGTTGTGCCAAACAGGCCGTTTTTGACATCCGATTGGCACTCGATAGTCTTCACGGACCCATTCACTTTAGCGGGTGAATCGGGTCCGTGAAAAATGATCAGAGTCTCCGATCCGAGGAAAGATAGGACATGTTCTATCTTTCCCCAGATCACTGACGGGACTTGGCCGGCGCACACTGTCGTGTGCATGAGGCGTAAGGTCATAAGAGTCATAAGGGTCCTATTTGAGTCCAGCAAGTGATAGATCACTGACATAGAACGTCTGTCCCCTAATTGCAGTCTCACTGTATCATATGTGATGCAGCTTCACATTGCTCTCCCTGCCTTCTGCTAGTGATAGAATTCTGTCAGCTCTTACAAGCAAAGAGCAGCATCTCATAGAAATACACTGGACTCTGCACATAGAACTCACAGATTATATAAACAGTTAGGGTATGTTCACACGAGGGCGTCCGTAACGGCTGAAATTACGGGGATGTTTCCGCCTGAAAACATCCCCGTAATTTCAGCCGTACCGGCATGTGTAGGCGCTTGAACGCCGCATCCATTACGGCCGTAATTAGCGCTGCTATTCATTGGAGTCAATGAATAACGGCTCCAATTACGGCCAAAGAAGTGACAGGTCACTTCTTCTACGCGGGCGTCTATTTACGCGCCGTATTTGACAGCGGCGCGTAAATTACGCCTCGTGTGAACAGACAAACGTCTGCCCATTGCTTTCAATGGGCAGATGTTTGTCAGCGCTATTGAGGCGCTATTTTCAGACGTAATTCGGGGCAAAAACGCCCGAATTACGTCCGTAAATAGGCCGTCTGAACATACCCTTAGTGTGAGTCATGGAGGTTTATAACTCTGCAGTTAATTATTACACATTTATTATATTATTTATTAACTTGTAGCATATTTCCTATTAGACTATATACTAGCCATTAGTGCAGCTGTCAATCACAGCTGTGCTGTGTGATCACTAATATGTTCATGTATGTCAAGGTGCGAGAAACACCTTACTGATGACATACATGCATATCACAGTGTGCTATGGGGTCAATGCCGTCCTGTTTCAGTAACCATGTCGATACATGTAATTAACACAATATGGGATATTTATCAAAACTGGTGCAAAGGAAAAGTGGAGTTTTTGCCTATAGCAACCAGATTGCTACTTCCATTTTTTAATGGACCTCTGAAAAATGAGAATTGAAATCTGTTTGGATGCTGTTGACAAGTGCTCCACTTTTCCTTTGCACCAGTTTTGATAAATCTCCCACATTGAGGGCAAAAAGTTGAATTTTAAAGCAGAGTTAAATTGAATGGGCATAAGAATGGGGCTTCATGGAAACTAGAAGTCCTGGTGACAGTTTAAAAGATAACGCTGACTAAAATTTAAAGAGAGATAATAAAGAAGTTAAAGTGTAACTAAACTTTCATACATTTTTTTAAATGTTATAGGGACAAGTCAGAATTTTTCATCAGCAGGGGTCCGAGAACTGAGACTCCCACGGATCGCTAAAACAAAGCGGCAGAAGCGCTCGGCTGAATCGCTGTGTCACTTCATTTCTGATCGGCTCTGCTTTTCTTGGAAAGTCGAGCGAGCGATGTATTGGCTCAATATAAAGGTCTGTGAGTCCACACCGCTTGCTCGGCAGCGAAAACTTTCATAAATTGACCTGCAGTGCGCATTTTAAAGGGTAGGAACACACTAGGCGGAAACAATGTGGATTTTTTCCGCAAAGGATTTCATTATGGAAAAATCGACAGCGTTAAGATTTGAAAAAAGCATATCAATTTATCCTGCAGAATCGCTGCTTATCTGTTGCGGGTTTTCACAATTGAATTCAATGGGGAGGTAAAACCAGCAACAAAGAGTTGTGTTGCGACTTTTGCAGTGGAAACGCTGCGATTCTGCTGCAAAAATTGCAAGAGAGAAAAAAACACAAAAACTATTTTTTATGTAAAACTAACAAAAAAAAGCTTATAACTTACCCCCCCTGCCGTAGCCCTAGAGATGTGATCCTCTATTCTGAGCGCAGCCCGGCCTCCGGGCTGTCATGCCCATGGCCGCAGGCCGTGAGGCTCACTCACCTCCTGACGCACGCAGCCATGGATCTGCGAGCGCTGGCCCCAGTCTCCTCCTCAGCGCTAATTTCCGCTCACGCTCGAGCCTGCTCTTAAAGTGGCAGTGCGCGCACCGAACTTTCATGTTTAATTAGCCCATAGCACGCTGGACTATAAGGGCTCAGCCCCTTCCTCCCACACCTGAGCGTTGTTGTTGTACCCTAAGTTTGTCTATGCAAATGATCTCCTAGTGTTTCCCAGTGTTCCCTGCTCCTGTATCCCATGCCATCCTGGTCAAGTGCCGTGCTAAGCTGAAGTCGTGCTGTGCTGTATACCACACCTGACGTCTACCTGCTGCCTAGTCCCAGCCGAGCCTGCCTTGCTACTGTCCGAGCTGCCAATGGTACAGTATACGAACTATAGATGCCATACCGCCAAGGCAGTATAGCCCAGTGGGTCCACGAACCCAACGTGACACTGGCATGACGCTTCATCCCATGTGACTGCTGCAGCCAATCAAGGCCAGGCTACGCCAAGAAGAGTGACACGCATTGCCATGACTACGGCCAGGTAAGTATAAACTTTTTATTCCAGCAGGTTTTCACAGCGGTCATGCCATCCAAAAAATTGCACCACAATTTGTTTAGTTTTTTCGGATGGAATACCCTGCGGCTACTAGGGCGGATACGTGGTGTAGTTTTACACAGTGTAATAACGGGCTCATAGACTTCTATTGGCCACGGGTACCTTCCCGTTTTCTTACGGGAAGGTGCCCGTGCCGTTGAAAAAGATAGAACATGTCCTATTTCAGGTCGTAATAACGGCACGGACAGCCCATAGAAGTCTATGGAGCTCCCGTAATGACGGGTGGCTACGTGTGTGCACCCGTCATTACGGGAGCGTTGCTAGGCGACGTCAGTAAATAGTCACTGTCCAGGGTGCTGAAAGAGTTAACTGATCGGCAGTAACTCTTTCAGCACCCTGGACAGTGAATTCCGATCAGAATATACAGCAGCCTGTGGGAAAAAAAAAAGATGTTCATACTTACCGAGAACTTCCTGCTTCCTCAAGTCCGGTCTCCCGGCCGTTGCCTTGGTGACGCGTCCCTCTCGACATCCTGCCAGACACCCCTGGATGACGTTTCAGCCCATGTGACCGCTGCAGCCAATCACATGCTGCAGCGGTCACATGGACTGCCGCATCATCCAGGGATGTCGGGCTGGATGTCAAGAGAGGGACGCGTCACCAAGACAACGGCCGGGTAAGTATGAATTTCTTTTACTTTTACCTCAGAAAGGGCTGCCACTTCTCTCTATCCTGCACTGATAGAGAGAAGGGGCTGCCAATTAGTGCAGTGTAATTTTACATCGAAAACATGCCCGTAAATACGGGTGGAATACTGGTGACACCGGAACCATATTTACGGGCACGGGTCCGTAAATACTGGTGCAAAACGGGTCGAATACGTGTGACACCAGACCCGTATTTATGCCAGTATTTACGGGTGGGAAAAAATACGGTCGTGTGCATGAGGCCTTAGTGTGTTCAAATCAGCTTGCAATTCACGAACATCTTCCATAGACTGAACATTACTATATAGCTTGGTGTCATCTGCAAAAATAGAAATAGTGCTATTAATCCCTTCCTCTATATCATTAATAAATAAGTTGAATAATAGTGGTCCCAGCACTGAACACCGGGGTACACCACTTATTACCGGGGACCATTCAGAGTAGGAATCATTGACCACAACTCTCTGGATACGGTCCTTGAGCCAATTCTCAATCCAATTACAAACGATACTTTCTAAACCTATAGTGCTTAATTTACCCATTAGGGTATGTCCACACACAAAATAAAAAACGTCCAAATATTTTCAGACGTTTTTTAAGTCACTCGCGTATTTCACTGCGTTTTTCATGGCCGTTTTTGGAGCTGTTTTTCTAGAGTCTATGAAAAACGGCTGAAGAAGTGGCATGCACTTCTTTTTCACTGCGTTTTTTTTACGCGGCCGTTTTGTAAAATGCCGTGAAGAAAACGGCCCAGCGGAACAGAACGCCGTTTTTCCCATTGAAATCAATGGGCAGATGTTTGGAGGCGTTCTGATTCCGATTTTTCTGCCTTTTTCGGGACATTTACGGTCCGAAAAACCGCCAAAAATAAGCCGTATGAACATACCCTTAGACGTCTATGAGGGACAGTGTCAAATGATTTTGCAAAGTCCAAAAACACTATAACCACAGCGGCCCCTCTGTCTAGGCTTCTGCTCACCTCTTCATAAAAACAAATCAAGTTGGTTTGACAACTTCTGTCCTTAGTAAAACCGTGCTGGCTGTCACTTATAATACTATTTTTTGTCACATAATCCTGCATATGGTCCCTGAAACATTTTCCCCACAATGGATGTTAAGCTTACTGATCTATAATTACCCGGGGAAGACCTAGAGCCCTTTTTTTGAAAATAGGCACCACATTTGCCCTCCGCCTGTCCCTTGGCACTATACCAGTCACTAGAGAATCTCTAAATATTATGAAGAGGAACAGAAATAACTGAACTAAGCTCTTTAAGAATTCTAGGGTGTAACCCATCTGGTCCCAGGGCCTTGTGCACATTTATTTTATTTAATTTAGCTTGGACCATATCTACATTCATCCAATTCAGTATATCAACTGATATATTAACAGCACTGGCACCGGCTACATCAGCTGCTCTTTCTTCTGTTGTATATACAGAGCTAAAGAACCCATTTAGTAACTCGGTCTTCTCTTGATCCCCTGTGACCAACTCCCCATTACCATTATCTAGGGGTCCTACATGTTCAGACCTTGGCTTTTTTTAATTTATATATTTGAAGATTTTTTGGGGATTAGTTTTACTATCCTTGGCCACCTGCCTTTCATTTTGGATTTTTGCTGATTTTATTACCTTTTTACAGATTTTATTAAGCTCTTTATATTTTACAAAGGCTACAGCTGTACCCTCAGATTTGAATTTTTCAAATGCCCTTTTTACAGAAGGTGTAAGCCATGTGGGGTTTAATTTTAGTCATTTATACTGGTTACCTATAGGAATAAATTTTGCACTATAATTACCAAAAGTAGATTTTAAGATCTCCAATTTATCATTTGTAACATTATTTCTTCCCAGTCTATGTCTTGAATTGCAGCCTTCATCCTGGGGAAATTGGCCTTCTTAAAATTAAATGTTTTTGCCCTCCCAGCCTGTGTTTGTTTTTTACAGTATAGGTAAAATATAACTATATTGTGATAACAGTTATCGAGGTTTTCACGAACATTGACGTTCCCAACAAGCTCTGCATTATTAGAAATGACCAGATCCAGCAGAGCTTCACCTCAAGTCGGGTCTTCCACAAAGTGACCCATAAAATTTTCCTGCAACAGGTTGAGGAACTTTCTCCCCTTCGCAGTTTGAAGCCAAACCATGACCACTATTAATATCCCGGTAATTAAAATCTCCCATTATCACTACAGTACACGCCTGTGCAGCCCGCTCCATCTGTTTATATAGCTGATCTTACATCTCCTCAGTTATATTAGGGGGTCTATAGATTACACCAAAAGTAATTTTTTTCTGTTTACACCTCCCTTTGTAATTTCACTCACAATCTTCACCCTCTGTCTCTTTCACACTCGCCTTCATATCACTTCTCACATACAGACATACACCACCACCTTCAGATCACTTCTCACATACAGACATACACCACCACCTTTCCTATTTGTCCTGTCTTTCCAAAACAGCGTAAAACCCTGTAGATTTACAGCCCAGTCATGTGAAGAGTCCAGCCATGTTTCAGCAACACAAACTAGATCTATATTTTCCTCCAGTACCAAGGCCTCTAGCTCCCCCATTTTGCTTGCTAGACTTCTGGCATTTGTGAACATACACTTTAACTTGCCTTTCAATTTTTCATTTACAGTAGCAGAAATGTGATTGACATTATTTGGGCATTTTTTGTTTTCATTGCGGTTTTGTAACAAAAGGATCTCCTTATCCAGTCCTCTCCCCACACCAATATAGTTTGACCCCTCTCTAACCTTACTACCCCTTTATTTTCTACATTGACCTCCCTCCTCAGCTCAAGTTTAAATACTCCACCACCCCAGCTATAATTCTCTCCCCCAGCACAGACAGCAGACCCCCTTCCATTTAGGTGCAAATCTGCAGAATACAGTTTGTACCCCAATGAAAATTCAGCCCAGTGCGCTAGGAACCCAAAGCCTTCTCTACACCAAGACTTAAGCCATGCATTTAACTCCCTGAGCTCCCGCTGTCTTTCCTGTGATGCGCATGGCACAGGCAGTATTCCTGAAAATACTACTTTGGAGGTCCCTCCCTTCACCTTATAACCTAATTCTTTAAAATTATTCTTAAAGCTCCTTCACCCACCATTTATTCTGTCCTTGGTTTCCCACATGGACCATGATAGCTGGATAATCCCAGAGCCTTGGCACCAGGGAGACAGCAAACTATTTCGGTTGAGGCGGTCTTGGCGACAAATTATTCTATCCGTCTTCCTGATTATAGAATCCCCTACAACTAATAATTTTCTTGCCTTACCTGCATTACCATCCCGCCGACTAGTAGCTGGGCTGTTCTCCCGGCTGTTAGGGAGATCACTATAGACTAGGGCTGCCATTTCTGAGACAGACAACCTCACATCATCACCCAATTTGGCTATTTTGCTTGGAATAACAGAAACAGGATTGGCCTTCCTTTTCTTGGACCCCTTTCTACATTAACCCAGCTACTTGCCTGGTCTTGCTGACCCATGTCTTCACCCTCTAGCTCTACCCCCCACTAACTGCTTGCTCAGTGAGCAGCATAATCCGCTCAAGATTGTCTATCACCCTCAGTGTTGCATTCTGCTCCTCCAGATCTCTAATGCGAGCTTCCAGGTGAACAACATGCTCATCTGCCACAGAGGTATTCACCCTTGAACTACAGCTACATATGGAAAACTGTGCACTGAAGAAAACCTGCAACCTTGCTGTCCATTATCCCAGTTACAAAAAAAACAACTGAACTCCTCAAAATTTATGCTGCATATTCTGTTGCTGGTTTTCCCTATTAAATTCAACAGGGATATAAAAGCCATAACAATAAGACTTTATTCACACGAACATGTTATACGTCCGTGCTATGTGCATGATTTTCACGCGCGTCACCCAGACCTATGTTAATGAATGGGGCCGTTCAGCCTGCCGGTGATTTTCACGCAGCGTATGTGCGCTGCGTAAAACTCACGACTTGACCTATACTTGCCCGTGTTACGCGCAGCACGCACCCATTGAAGTCAATGGGTGCGTGCAAATCACACTCGGCAGCACATCCAGGTGCCACGCATGATTCACGCAATAGCAGTAAAACATAATGAAAACAGAAAAGCACCTCGTGCTTTTGTTTGTAAACATAAAACGAGTGCCATAATGATGCCGGCTGTGCAAAAATCACACAGCCACGCACCATATACAGATGCCACACGGACCTTTTGCGCACGCAAACCGGACTCCTTCCTGTGAAGAAGGCATTAGCCATGTGTTTCAACAGAGGGACGCATCACCAAGACAATGTCCCAGGGTAAGTATACTTTATTTATTTTATATCAGAGAACCTGCACCACAGTTTAGTGGGTTTTGAGGCAGAATTCGCTGTGGGTTTTAAGCTGAATATGCTGCATACCCATAACAATTTGGGAGCATCTTTGCTTAGGTCTCTGTTTTGTGATATTCCTCTGTTATTAGTCCTGGAGTTACCATTCCCCTTGTCAATAGAACATGCGTCAGAAGTAGGGCTGCACGATGCATCAAAACTTCGATACTGTTTCTATACTCTGCATCCCCAAACGGTTCGATACCGTTATTTCGAAACTTAGCTGCGCAGCCGCACAGCTCAGTATTGGAACACATGAATGTATGAGAGCGAGGCTGTGTGACACAGCCACTGCCCCGCTCCTGATTCCTGCTAACAAGTGCACGGTGTCAGGATGAGGTAATGCAGCCGGCGCTGCGCTAATGATCTGCGGCACTGAAGACAGAACATGGCGGGCGCACTACAAGACACCCATGTTCTGTGTTCAGTGCCTGAACAGCCGCTCATTAGTGCAGCGCCCGCCGCATCTCCTCATGCTGACCGCGCACGCACTTCCTGGCAGAAGCGGCGCAATGGCTGTATTACACAGCTGCAACCCCGCTCTATAACGGTGGAGATCAGAGAAACCTCTCCTCTCCGCCGCTATTCTCCTGAATGCTGCGATCACAGCGGCCTGCAGCATTCAGGGGAAAATGAGAAGGGGGGGAATGCCCCTTGGATCACGTCACAGGGAATTCCTGTGACACAATTGCGGGACATACCATATATGGGCAGACAGTCCAGGCTCCATTGAAGGACCCCAGGGCTGTCTTACCATATTTCCTGTTAGGATGTACCTAAGTATGTCCTAACAACTGCCTGTGTACTATCCGTACACAGGCTAATGTACTGTAATGTAGATATATGCCCATACATTAAAGTTTAAAAAATAAAAGTAAAAAACAAAGTAATGTTAAATATAAAAAATACGCTTTTTTTTTTTTTTTTTACAACAAACATTAATAATTCTCAATACATAAAATATTCACACATTCAGTAATGGCACGGCCGTAATAACCTGCGCAACATTTTTCTTTGCATCATTTATGATGTGTATGCTGTAAAAAAATAAAAACTGCTTTCTATCACTAATTGTGGGGCACGAGGTGCGATGATGAATTTAACCTCCATGTGCCTCACATTAATAGTAATTAACCCCATCATGTACCTTATGCATTAACCCATTATGACTGAGAAACATGATGGGGTTAATTACCATTAATGTGAGGCATGGAGGTTACATTCATCACACCACAACATGGAAGAATTTTTTTTTTTATTACTGTTGGCAAAGTATCGAAATCGCAATACTACACAAAGTATCGGTATCGAAGTACAAATTCTGGTATCGTGACATCCCTAGTCAGAAGGTGTAGTGACATGCCCCAATTGACAACACCTAGTTGTCAACGTATTCATACATTACCAGGAGGAATAACAGAACAATGACGATTCCTAACAATAAATGCTCCAGTATTTAGCAAAATAGACATGTTAGGAAAGAGGAGAGGTCCGCTTTAAAACCCTATTAATAATTATCCAATTCTCTAGGTTCCCGTCCCATGTTCAGTCTGTTAATTCCAAGAAATGAGTGAGACCAATCGGGATCAAATACTTTGTAGGTGTCAGGTATTTTACATTTATGCATGTCTGGAAAAACAAACATTCACTTGTCACTGGTAGACTGACTGAACGCATCATACATGTAAGCGCTTGTCCACACGTAGCAGAAATGCAGACAAAAAACACAGACTACAGTAGCAGCAGAGTGGGTGAGATTTAACAAATTTCATCCACACACCGCATAAACTTTCCTTGCAGAAATTCCCCTGCGGTGTGTAGTTTGACCACAGCACGTTAATTCGTGCTGCAGAAAGTGGACCAAAAAATCCTGTGTTCTTCAAAAGGAGATGTCACCATCTCCCAGCAATCAGAAAAACGCAGCAAAAGCTGCACCGTCTTCAGTGTAAAAAATAAAAATGCAGGACACGATGTGTTTTTTCCGCAGCAGAACTTCTGCTAGTTTAATGGGAATTGCTGCAGACATTTTCTGCAGCAATTCCGTTACACGAGGACAAGCCCAAAGATGTCTCCCGTCACTGGAGGCTCAACAGTTCTTAGTTAGAGGTCAGTGGTGTTTTTGGAACCTTCCACCAAAGGTTATTTTTGAATATTTATACTCTATTTCCACTCCAGTGATTTGTCTATAATTCTAAGTAGAGTTTGATAAAATAACTCCTCTTTTTTTTTTTTTTTTTTTTTTAAATAAGTGTGCAAGCAAATACAAAGGACAATCTTTTAAAATAAAGATATACTCCCTATTGTAAGGGGAAAATATCGTTCTGTGCGGTTATTAGATGCCAATTTGCACACGTTCCAACCATGTTTGTACAGAATACATGTAAAGCTCCAAGTCATTTTCATATATAAGGAAAAGGTTTCAGAAGAGTAGGTAATGCTGTATTCAGGGTGATCAACCCCCCCCCCATTTTATGATGTAGCAGAGTCCATGCCATTCCTACAGCTGGGGACTAGGAAACCTCATTAGTCCTCTTTATATATCCAGGCAACCAGTATTATGCCTTCTCCCGATGAGTTTCCTTATGGCCAAAATTCTTCAGGGGAGAGAAGGCCATTTATCCTCTTCAATCGGAGGCTTCGTTTGCATTGGAGCAATCAAAAGAGTGAGTATTTCTACACCAGCGATTTGTCAACAGTTCTTAGGAAATCGTTACATGAGGAAAAAAAAATAAATACAGAAAACACCATATAACAAAACAGCAGAGCGGGTTTAGTGTCTTGTGCAGATAAATCGTGGCTATAGAGGCAGATCTGTTAAAAATGTCCCGAACAGTCAGTCCGTAAAGGGTGCTTATTTTTGGTTTGCAATTTTTGTAGTAACATCAAGCGCAGAGTTTTTTCGGAAGATATAGGCATTGGGACAGGAGTCTATGCCTTCCAGGTCTCCTAATTGGTCAATCCCAGAAACACAGGGATCGTGGTCCTGCAACATGACTGGTAATCTGTGAGATTTGTGTTCCAGGCGGCTTGAGCGTCTGACTGGGGTGAGAAACCTGTAACTCTGGATGCTGGATTCTCCTTCATTCATCTGTAATTTCTTCATTCTGAGTAAAACAAACAGTCCGGTATTAAAAGCGTGGTGTCAAAGATATTTTAATTATCTTTATATGTGTGAACATATATTGCTTTAAATGGACAGTTGAGTTGTCACTAAAGCTCAAAGACCTGCTGAAACAAGAGCCTACATGGGGGGATGGCTATTCTATTTCAAGTCGTTTAGTTTATGGCTTTGCATTTGAAACTCATAGACAAATGCAGATAATGTCCAACGTTAATGGACAATGTAAATTCTGCAGAGACAGTGGCAAGCCGGGCGCCAGATGCCCAATTATGTCTTTACACATTAGATTTTGGTGGGATTTGCCAACATTAATGTGTATGGGGAATTGGGCATGTTGGTTCCAACATGTCCAATCCTTTTTTTTCTGCCAAAAGATAAACATTTTGATGTTCGTTCACATATAGATTTTAAAAAAAACATAAGCTCTTACTTTTCCAAATGTGGCGTTGAACGGATGTTAAATTTTATGACCGATGATACAGCATCTCCATTTTCTGGCGTCGAGTCTGACTTGGATGGGCCCTTTGGCGCACTTTTCACAGCTCCGACGCCACCTCTTCTCTTCCCCTTTACCGTTTCTACAGGCTCATCCTTTACTTCAGTTTTCAGACCTTCCTTTTTTCTCTCACTTTTTTCTGTTAACACATAAAAGGATTTATACAGGATTAAAAAGCTCCATGTGCCCTTAAAGGCATGGTGTTGCCCGAAAAACATGTTTTTTTTTTTTAAATTTAAACATTTAGTGTGCGGGTGATTAAACATTGTTCAAATTTTTTTATTTTTTTTTGGCACGAGCCAGGAAATATTATAAATTATTTCTAATTTATAATACTACCCATTTTTGGCCACTAGATGGGGCTGTTCCCAATTTGCAGCATTGCAACATTGGGTTAAAAGCCCTCGCTCTAGTGAGCTCTCAGCATCCACCCCTCCTTTATCCTGGCTAGTGCCGGGATAAACGAGGGGTTTGAAAGGTTTAACCTCCTACACTGTGTGTCGCCATTTTTTGAGGTAACCCACAGTGTAGTAGGTTTACATACAGTAGTAAACACACACAAACACTAACATACATTGAAATCTCTTACCTGGTCCTGCCGCCGCGGCTCCCTCCGGCCCGTCCGCTCCGTTTGCTGCCGCTGTTCCATGTGCACAAGTCCGGAAGCCGCGACCGGAAGTAGTAATATTACTGTCCGGCCGCGACTTCCGGTCCACAGGAAAATGGCGCCGGACGGCGCCAATTTCGAATAGGACTGTGTGGGAGCGGCGCATGCGCAGTTCCCACACAGACGCCGTACACGGCAGTCAATGGGACGGGAGCCGTTCGCAGTCCCTATGGGACTGTGGCTGCCGTGTTCCATGTCTGTGTGTGTCGTTAATCGACACACACAGAAATGGAACAAAAAATGGCAGCCCCCATAGGGAAGAAAAAGTGTAAAAATAAGAAACAGTAAAACACAAACACACAAATGAATATAAACGTTTTTATTACAGCACTAACATCTTTAACATATAAAAAAATTATTTGCGATGACACTGTTCCTTTAAGGCAACCGTGTTGTCAATCAAAAGCAAAGGTTAAATATAAAGCATGTCACATGACAACCCCTTTTTTCACTTTTATAACCAGTCAACAAAAATTGTGTAGATCCAAACTCTGTCTAATTTATAATCGGTCAGTGTTCTTCGATTACTCTTACATGTATTTGGTCTTGTTTTTTCCCAGAACATGTTGGGCTTTCATATTTTGTGCTGAGCCCCGCCGACGGGGATAGCATTGTGACAGGTTGTTACAATGATCACATGCCCAGAGACCACGCTGATTGGTCTCTAGGCAGAGCTCAGTGATGTCAGCTGTCTGGAGAAATGCTGCCACAGAGCGGAAAAAAGGATTAACTCCGCTGGACATTCTAGAACGGCCCTTCAGAGTTAATTACGGACTGCCTGGACGGTTATAGTCTATGCGCAGTCCGCAAGCTTGTAGGTTTATTTTATTTTTTTAAATTCTGTTTTTATTTCTTTATCAAAAGGTGCATGACAGAGAAATAGAAGTGTATGTTTATTTCAATGGGTAGAGGAGAGAGCGCCTCTTAGCAGCTTATCCACAGGAACAAAGAATCAGGCTCTGTGGCTTGAATTGCAAGTGGTTTGTATATTAAGTGGAGTTCCAAAAACCGGAGTTCAAAAGAGGAGTTAAAGCCCAAGTAAGTGCTCTTCTACTTCTTTATCTTTTTGGTTAACACCTGTTCGCTGTTTTTTTGTAACTGGGATAATGGACAGCAAGATTGGAGGTTTTCTTCAGTGCACAGTTTGCCATATGTATACACGACTGGAGCCGGAGTTCCAGGGTGAATATCTCTGTGGCAGATGTGAGCATATTGTTCACCTGGAAGCTCGTATTAGAGATCTGGAGGAGCAGAATGCAACACTGAGGAGGATAGACAATTTTGAACGGAGCTTGCTGCTCACAGAGCATGCAGTTAGTGGGTTACAACTGGAGGGTGAAGACATGGGTGAGCAGGATCAGGTAAGTAGCTGGGTTAATGTAGTTAGGGGCAGTAGAAAGGGGTTAAAGACAAGGAAGGCCGATCCGGTTTCTGACATTCCAGGCAAAATTGCCAAGTTGGGTGATGATGCGAGGGTGTCAGTCTCAGAAAAGGCAGCCCTAGTGGATACTGATCTCCCTAACAGCCGGGAGAACAGCCCAGCTAGTAGTCGGCGGGATGGTAATGCAGGTAAGCCAAGACAATTGATAGTCGTAGGGGATTCTATAATCAGGAAGACGGATAGAATTATTTGTCGCCAAGACCACCTCAACCGAATGGTTTGCTGTCTCCCTGGTGCCAGGGTTCGGCATGTGGTGGAACGGGTGGACAAATTGCTGGGAGGGGCTGGTGATGATCCAGCTGTCGTGGTCCATGTCGGTACCAACGACAGAATAAATGGTAGGTGGAGGAGCCTTAAGAATAATTTTAAAGAACTAGGCTACAAGCTGAAGGGAAGGACCTCCAAAGTAGTATTCTCAGGAATACTGCCTGTGCCATGCGCATCACAGGAAAGACAGCGGGAGCTTAGGGAGTTAAATGCATGGCTGAAGTCTTGGTGTAGAGGAGAAGGATTTGGGTTCCTAGAGCACTGGGCTGACTTTTCATTGGGGTACAAACTGTATTCTGCAGATGATTTGCACCTAAATGGAAGGGGGTCCGCTGTGCTGGGGGAGAGAATTCTAGCTGGGGTGGCGGAGTATTTAAACTAGGGCTGAGGAGGGAGGTCAATGTAGAAAAAAAAGGGGTAGCCAGGTTAGAGAGGGGTCAGACTATATTGGTGGGGGGAGAAACAGAATGTGGGGAGAGGACTGGACAACAGGATAAGGAGATCCTTTCGTTACAAAACATCAGTGTAAATAAAAAGGACCGATTAATGTCAAATCACATTTCTGATAATAAAAGTGAAAAACTGACAGGCAAGTTAAAGTGTATGTTCACAAATGCCAGAAGTCTAGCAAGTAAAATGGGGGAGCTGGAGGCCTTGATACTGGAAGAAAATATAGATATAGTTGGTGTTGCTGAAACATGGCTGGACTCTTCACATGACTGGGCTGTAAATCTACAGGGTTTTACACTTTTTCGGAAAGACAGGACAAATAGGAAAGGTGGTGGTGTATGTCTGTATGTGAGAAGTGATATGAAGGCGAGTGTGAAAGAGACAATAGTGGGTGAATACTGTGAGGAGGTTGAAACCTTGTGGGTGGAACTAGAAAGGGAGGTAAACACTGAAAAAATTACTTTTGGTGTAATCTATAGACCCCCCAATATAACTGAGGAGATGGAAGTTCAGCTATATAAACAGATGGAGCGGGCTGCACAGGCGGGTACTGTAGTGATAATGGGAGATTTTAATTTCCGGGATATTAATTGGTGTCATGGTTCGGCTTCAACTGCAAAGGGGAGACATTTCCTCAACCTGTTGCAGGAAAATTTTATGGGCCAGTTTGTGGAAGACCCGACTAGAGGTGAAGCTCTGTTGGATCTGGTCATTTCTAATAATGCAGATCTTGTTGGGAATGTCAATGTTCGTGAAAACCTCGGTAACAGTGATCACAATATAGTTACATTTTACCTATACTGTAAAAAACAAACGCAGGCTGGGAGGGCAAAAACATTTAATTTTAAGAAAGCCAATTTCCCCAGGATGAGGGCTGCAATTCAGGATATGGACTGGGAAGAACTAATGTCAAATAATGGAACAAATGATAAATGGGAGATTTTCAAATCTACTTTGGGTAATTATAGTGCAAAATTTATTCCTACAGGTAACAAGTATAAACGACTCAAATTAAACCCCACATGGCTTACACCTTCTGTGAAAGGGGCAATACATGACAAAAAAAGGGCATTTAAAAAATACAAATCTGAGGGTACAGCTGTAGCCTTTGTAAAATATAAAGAGCTTAATAAAATCTGTAAAAATGTAATAAAATTAGCAAAAATACAAAATGAAAGGCAGGTGGCCAAGGATAGTAAAACAAATCCCCAAAAATTCTTCAAGCATATAAATGCAAAAAAGCCAAGGTCTGAACATGTAGGACCCCTAGATAATGGTAATGGGGAGTTGATCACAGGGGATCAAGAGAAGGCAGAGTTACTAAATGGGTTCTTTAGCTCTGTATATACAACTGAAGAAAGAGCAGCTGATGTAGCCGGTGCCAGTGCTGTTAATATATCAGTTGATATACTGAATTGGATGAATGTAGATATGGTCCAAGCTAAATTAAATAAAATAAATGTGCACAAGGCCCCGGGACCAGATGGGTTACACCCTAGAATTCTTAAAGAGCTTAGTTCAGTTATTTCTGTCCCCCTTTTCATAATATTTAGAGATTCTCTAGTGACTGGTATAGTGCCAAGGTACTGGCGCAGCGCAAATGTGGTGCCTATTTTCAAAAAGGGCTCTAGGTCTTCCCCGGGTAATTATAGACCAGTAAGCTTAACATCCATCGTGGGGAAAATGTTTGAGGGGCTATTGAGGGACTATATACAGGATTATGTGACAATAAATAGCATTATAAGTGACAGCCAGCACGGTTTTACTAAGGACAGAAGTTGTCAAACTAACCTAATCTGTTTTTATGAAGAGGTAAGCAGAAGTCTAGACAGAGGGGCCGCTGTGGATATAGTGTTTTTGGACTTTGCAAAGGCATTTGACACTGTCCCCCATAGACGCCTAATGGGTAAATTAAGGACTATAGGTTTAGAAAATATAGTTTGTAATTGGATTGAGAATTGGCTCAAGGACCGTATCCAGAGAGTTGTGGTCAATGATTCCTACTCTGAATGGTCCCCGGTAATAAGTGGTGTACCCCAGGGTTCAGTGCTGGGACCACTATTATTCAACTTATTTATTAATGATATAGAGGATGGGATTAATAGCACTATTTCTATTTTTGCAGATGACACCAAGCTATGTAATATAGTTCAGACTATGGAAGATGTTTGTGAATTGCAGGCAGATTTAAACAAAGTGTTTGGGCATCCACTTGGCAAATGAAGTTTAATGTAAAGTTATGCATCTGGGTACCAACAACCTGCATGCATCATATGTCCTAGGGGGCGCTACACTGGCGGATTCACTTGTTGAGAAGGATCTGGGTGTTCTTGTAAATCATAAACTCAATAACAGCATGCAGTGTCAATCAGCTGCTTCAAAGGCCAGCAAGATATTGTCGTGTATTAAAAGAGGCATGGACTCACGGGACAGGGATGTAATATTACCACTTTACAAAGCATTAGTGAGGCCTCATCTAGAATATGCAGTTCAGTTCTGGGCTCCAGTTCATAGAAAGGATGCCCTGGAGTTGGAAAAAATACAAAGAAGAGCAACGAAGCTAATAAGGGGCATGGAGAATTTAAGTTATGAGGAAAGATTGAAAGAATTAAACCTATTTAGCCTTGAAAAAAGATGACTAAGGGGGGACATGATTAACTTATATAAATATATTAATGGCACATACAAAAAATATGGTGAAATCCTGTTCCTTGTAAAACCCCCTCAAAAAACAAGGGGGCATTCCCTCCGTCTGGAGAAAAAAAGGTTCAAGCTGCAGAGGCGACAAGGCTTCTTTACAGTAAGAACGGTGAATTTATGGAATAGCCTACCGCAGGAGCTGGTCACAGCAGGGACAGTAGATGGCTTTAAAAAAGGGTTAGATAATTTCCTAGAACAAAAAAATATTAGCTCCTATGTGTAGAAATTTTTCCTTCCCTTTTCCCTTCCCTTGGTTGGACTTGATGGACATGTGTCTTTTTTCAGCCGTACTAACTATGTAACTATGTAACTATGTAACTATGTAACTATGTAACTATGTAACTATGTAACTATGTAACTATGTAACTATGTAACTATGTAACTATGTAACTATGCTAAATTGCCCCTCCAACTTATTTACCATTGGGTGAAAAAGTCAGAATTGCCAGATTTCGCCAAAATAGGGCAGTTCGGACAACTTTTCTCCGATGTGTGCGGCCAGCTTTAGTCATTGCTAAAAGTTATGGTATAATCAGAGAATTAAAAAAGCCAAAACATACCTGGGTCAGGCTTCAGCTGTTCCAAGGCATCAGCAAGAATGGCTCTAAGCTCTTCAAGAGGCTGAAGAAAGGAACAGAGTATTGGTTAATTACAAGACAACGAATATTGTATGATACAAATAGGAGTTGATTGATAAAGGCTCATCACGTTATAATCCGCTCTTCACAACCCGACATGCCAAAATGATTTGCAGAAATGCAGCATCAATTGGGTAGTATTAAATACAGACGCTTAAGAGACAGCGCACCGGGCTCTGGCGGCAGCTTTATTATTTTATACGGTGGGTTATACAGTCTCTGCATACAATACTCCCCTCTACATTACAAGATTCAAGCACATTTGGTATTCGGCTTTAGAAGTTGGATTTATCTACCTCAGTTTATAATCCCCTAAAGGCTATGTAAACCTTTGGAGGACAATATTTTTTTTAATAAACATGTCTAAGTGTGAAGGGTGCAACTTTTTAATTAGTTTTTATTAAAAATTAGTTTCACTTTTTTTTTTTTTAGATACATGTCCTTTGGATTCTGAATACGGTGCAGCTGTATGTAGCGCTAAATTCTGTTCACGTCAGGACTGACGGATTCAGGTCATAGTGAAAGATACAGCTGCTCTAGATGCAGAATACAGAGCAGCTGTATGTCAAAGTAAAAAGAATATTTTTTTATTGAAAAGTTATACAAAAAAAAAAAAAAAAAAGTTGTTTGTACTAACAGTTTGCATTACCAATTATGTAAATGAAGAGTGTAATCAAGCGATTTGATGCGTTTTTTTGGCACAAAATGCGGCCAAAACAAAAAAAAACAAAAACACAAGAGACGCATCAAGTACACACCGTGTGAACCTGTCAATTGAAAAAGTCATTCACTTCCCTTTCATCATTCTTAGCCTTTTGGTGAGTCCTATAGCTTCTACCAGCAGCATTGTAAAAGCTCTCCCAAAATGGCAGCCAGACAATGCTTAGCAATTTGAATACACCTTATCCTGGCTTGTATCCAAAGATAGGGAAGGGGGGGGGGGGGGGGGTAAGATTCCCTTCCACATTTACAGCAGCTGTGAGTTAAGTGGATTTCCTTTATTCACCTTGCTGTAATTCTGGGAAGTGCTCCCTCTGGTGGCTAACATAGGAAAACATCTCAAAATTATTATTTAATTTTTAATACTTTCCACCATGTGGAAGAGAACAAAAGCCCTGCAAAAAAAAAACCCTTAGAAAATTAAAAAGTAAATGTTTTAGTAGATTACAGCAGCATTCTTTATTTAGAAAAACGATCATTTTTGACAGAGTTATGACCTATTTTAGCTTTATGCTAATGAGTTTCTTAATACCCATCTGGGTGTTTTACTTTTTGACCAAGTGGGCGTTGTAGAGAGAAGTGTATAACACTGACCAATCAGCGTCATGCACTTCTCTCCATTCATTTACACAGCACATAGCGATATAGCTATATCGCTATGTGCAGCCATATACACATATGTATGTGGCTGCACATAGTGATCTAGTAAGATCACTATGTGCTGTGTAAATGAATGGAGAGAAGTGCATGACGCTGATTGGTCAGCATCACACTTCTCTCCACAACGCCCACTTGGTCAAAAAGTAAAACACGCCCAGATGGGCATTAAGAAACTCATTAGCATAAATGTACAAATGTACAATATAGGCCACTTATAATGCAGTGACAGAGCCTCTTTAAGCAGTTACATAATGCCACGTCTATAATGTCCTTCATTAATAAATCTGCCTCATGGCTTTAATAGAACAAAGCAATTAAACGACGTTTGCGGGCAGAACTTCTTGGGTTTTTGCGTCACTCACCTGCGCACCAGCAGACACGGCCTCCTCACAGACGGCAATGACTTTATATAGCTGCCCATCCCGTTTCTCAAGACGTGCAAGGCATTCCCAGTATCCAGAAAGCTTCTTAGCTTCTGGAACAGTTTGGATTTGCTCCTCAAGTATCGAGATAACTTCTTCCCTTGGCCAACCCTATTGTTAAAATATTGTTAAGACTTTACATACAGTCATTTGCTTAGTTATTCTGTTCTGCCATTAAGGCCGGACACAGATTCTTTAGCAGTGTTTATTAGCGAATAGGTAAACGTATTCTAACACATGAATACATAAATAACATTATTAACTACTTCTGGTTTCAGTTACCTCATCTATTAGCTTCCGGCAGCCACCAAAGATCTGGTGAACTTTTAGCGTGAACAGTTCCTGCTCATCCTCTTCTGCCATGGTGGCCCAGTACAGCGGGGGAGTTTCTTCTGGTTCCTCTGGCTCAGTTTTAATCTTTGGCTCCTCTTTGGGCACACTGTAGATGTTCGGTATGACAACGGCCATTGGGGGCCTTTTTATCACTTTTCCTTTAGATTCTCTCCATTCTGCCAGACGTGCCCTAAACAATAAAAAAACATTGATGAATACTTTACCAAAACAGGATTTAAATCTTACAGACAAAAGACCTCTGCATTAGATATTAAAGTATAAACTAAATGCTCTAAATTGCAATGTACAACTGATAGTACAATAATCCTGGTAGATTTCAAGAGGCCATAAAATGACGTGATTGAACAAGAGGTCACAAAAATAGCAGAACAAGATTCAGATTAGAGGACATGACTAGATGTTCCACTGCAGCGGAGACCCCCCCCCCCTCCACATCTCATTATCGCAGTACATTTAGCACCGTGTCAGGATAGCGCCCGGCGTACAAGCGAGAGGTGTACATAGAGCTCCATTAGCCCGAAGGAAGCCACAAGACAATCCTTATACTGCCCAGTTTAAGATTATTTTAAATGCTGGCATACGTTGGTGTGCTGCTGGAAGGCATACGCTTAAAGAGGCTCTGTCACCAGATTTTGCACCCCCTATCTGCTATTGCAGCAGATCGGCGCTGCAATGTAGATTACAGTAATGTTTTTATTTTTAAAAAATGAGAATTTTTGGCCAAGTTCTGACCATTTTTGTATTTATGCAAATGAGGCTTGCAAAAGTCCAAGTGGGCGTGTTTAAAGTAAAAGTACAACTGGGCGTGTATTATGTGTGTACATCGGGGCGTTTTTACTACTTTTACTAGCTGGGCGTTCTGACAAGAAGTATCATCCACTTCTCTTCAGAACGCCCAGCTTCTGCCAGATCACGCAGTAATGCATATTTATTTATATTTAGCGGTTTAGGTTGCATTGGTGTTCTCAGTGTGCTGTCGCCATTCTTTGTCTGCTGTGTGTACGTACACACACACACACACACAAACTTGTTAATGAACTAAAGGCAGCTGGGACCACAGTCACCAAGAAAACCATTGGTAACACATTACGCCGTAATGGATTAAAATCCTGCAGTGCCCGCAAGGTCCCCCTGCTCAAGAAGGCACATGTACAGGCCCGTCTGAAGTTTGTAAATGAACATCTGGATGATTCTGAGAGTGATTGGGAGAAGGTGCTGTGGTCAGATGAGACTAAAATTGAGCTCTTTGGCATTAACTCAACTCGCCGTGTTTGGAGGAAGAGAAATGCTGCCTATGACCCAAAGAACACCGTCCCCCCACTGTCAAGCATGGAAGTGGAAACATTATGTTTTGGGGGTTTCTCTGCTAAGGGCACAGGACTACTTCACCGCATCAATGGGAGAATGGATGGAGCCATGTACCGTCAAATCCTGAGTGACAACCTCCTTCCCTCCACCAGGACATTAAAAATGGCTCGTGGCTGGATCTTCCAGCACGACAATTACCCGAAACATACAGCCAAGGCAACAAAGGAGTGACTCAAAAAGAAGCACATTAAGGTCATGGAGTGGCCTAGCCAGTCTCCAGACCTTAATCCCATCGAAAACTTATGGAGGGAGCTGAAGATCCGAGTTGCCAAGCGACAGCCTCGAAATCTTAATGATTTACAGATGATCTGCAAAGAGGAGTGGGCCAAAATTCCATCTAACATGTGTGCAAACCTCATCATCAACTACAAAAAAACGTCTGACTGCTGTGCTTGCCAACAAGGGTTTTGCCACCAAGTATTAAGTCTTGTTTGCCAAAGGGATCAAATACTTATTTCTCTGTGCACAATGCAAATAAATATATATATAATTTTGACAGTGATTTTCTGTTTTTTTTTATATATAATCTCACTGGTAAAATTAACCTAGCCTAAAAATTCTAGACTGTTCATGTCTTTGACAGTGGGCAAACTTACAAAATCAGCAAGGGATCAAATACTTATTTCCTTCACTATATATATATATATATATATATATATAAAATCGGTCATGCAATGTGGTTTTAGAGATAGTGTTCTCAAATACAAACTGACCAATCTTTCCAGTGAAATGTTTCTGCATGAAAAAAGAAATAAATCACATTTGGAAAACACACAAAGACCTGCACATGTGAACATTGCTATAAAGTGTCCAGTTGTGTAGCACCCTTAGGCCTCATGCACACGAAAATATTTTTTCCCTCCCGTAAATACGGGTCCTTGGTCACACGTATTCGACCCATATTGCATCAGTATTTACGGGTACGTTTTCCCTGCAAAATTGCACTGCACTAATCGGCATCCCTTCTCTCTATCAGTGCAGGATAGAGAGAAGGGGCAGCCCTTTTCGTAGTAAAAGTAAAATAAATTCATACTTACCCGGCCGTTGTCTTGGTGACGCGTCCCTCTCTTGACATCCAGTCCGACCTCCCTGGATGACGCAGCAGTCCATGTGACCGCTGCAGCCAGTGATTGGCTGCAGAGGTCACATGGGTTGAAACGACATCCCAGGAGGCCGGACTGGAGGAAGAAGCAGGGAGTTCTGGGCAAGTATGAATGTTTTTTACAGGTTGATCTATATTGTGATCGCTAGTTTCTGTCCAGGGTGCTGAAAGAGTTACTGTTGATCGTTTAACTCTTTCACCACACTGGACAGTGATTATTTACGGACGTCGCCCAGCAACGATCTCGTAATTACGGGTGCACACACGTAGTCACCTGCAATTACGGGAGCCCCATAGACTTCTATGGGCTGCCCGTGCCGTAATTACGGCCTGAAATAGGACATGTTCTATATTTTTCAACGGCACGGGCACCTTCCCGTAAGCAAACGGGGAGGTACCCGTGGCCAATAGAGGTCTATGGACCCATAAAAACATGCCATAATTACAGGCGTTTTTACGTTCATGTGCATGGGGCCTTAGTTCAGTCTGATAGTGATCATTACCCACCACAATGCATGCAAGCATTATTATTATTTTTTTTTTAACACATACTTCTGTTCTGCAGCAGACTCTGTGGTCCTCAGGAATTTGCTGGCTGTCGGCAGCTTGGGAGCGGGCTTGTTCTTCAGAGAACCAGGCCCCGGTGCAGAAGAAATTATTTTTTTGCTCTGCATCACTGGGTTATTCTTTATAGCTCTGTTCTTCAATGGAGCTTTAACAGGCTGAGGCTTTTGTTGGATCTGAACTTGCGTGGTTCTCCGCACAGTCACGGCCTCGCTCAGTTTAGTTGGTCTCGTCTGTGACGATCTTGGTGGAATCCCTGGTCGCTTTGGTTTCACATCATTGGCAGAACGTAGCCTTGCCGTGCTTGTAGTGGGGACAGAGGTTAGTGGCCTCTTTACTTCACTTCTGACCAGATTTTTATTTTGCTCAGGCAGATTTTTGTTTTCAGAGTTCTTCCGAAAGGAATTAATTTTAGACTGAACAATTTTCCCCCGATAAGCACCAAGAACAGGTTTAGGCAGCGGTTTTGGATCTTCTTTTATAGATTCCAGTTTCTCCTTCACATCTTTCATTTGTTTTTCATTAAGGGACTTTGTTTTCATGAAGGACTGGGTGAAAGTCATATTTCTACCATCTTTGTTGACAGCTGGCAGAATATTTTCTTTATTTACAGGTTCAACCTTTAATATATTTAAAAAAAAAAAAAAAGTAAAGATTGGGTATTAATAGTTCTACAACAAGGTTTATTAAAGTGATATATCCTGCATTAAACTTAAGGGCTATGTACACTTTGGGAGGCCATTCTTTTAGTTTTAATAAATCAATATTTTACTCCAATTTGAAGAACTTGAAGATTTTTTTTATTAAAGTTTTTATTTTCATTTCTGAGATAGTGTTTTCAACATAGAGATTTTACTGGGAAGATATGTGAAATATATATATATGCACACACACGCTTTAAAAAAACGCATTTGGTATACCAACAAAAACCTGCATGTGTGAACACTCCCTAAGGCTGTGTCCCCGCATAGCGTAAACGCTGCAACATTTACAGTAGGAGCAAAGCGTATGAGATTTAGAAAATCTCATGCCCAAGCTGCGGGAAACAAAAACGCAGTGTAAACATTAAATTGACATGTGGTTCAGAATTTAATTCTTCAGCACGTCAATTTATGCTGCGTTTTTGTTGATTTTCAGATGGAGATTACAGCACAAAAATTGCAACTACAGGGGGAAAAAAAAAAAATAAAAAAATAAATAATACTTACCCAGAACGTCATCTTCTGCAGTCCGGCCTCCTGGGACGATGTCTCATCCCATGTGAGCGCTGCAGCATCACATGGCCTGCAACGTCACTGTAGAAGACCGGACTACATGCAGAAAATACAGGAGGGTGGGGGGTGAAGTATGAACAACTTTCTTCCGCAATAGAAATTCCGTTGGAAAAACCGCACAACGTGAATTTTCAGGCGGAACATAGTGCGGGTTCCAGGTCGGACACGCTGCATGATTTTTTTTTTTATACACAGTGTATCCGACCTGTGGGAACCCAGCCTAATGGTGTCTAGTTGTGTAGCACCCTCAGGTCATCCCATATGTGATAATTTTTTGAGATGCAGCTGCTATGTATGCTGTATGAATAGAAGCTTTATCTTGCGGTCAAAGCAGAACCCGTCAGGTCAGCGGGACTGACAGCTTCAGCAAGCACTGGTCCTTCATGTCTGACACGCAAGATCCAGTTATCAGCAAACTTTCTATCATGAACTTAGCTGTGATCAACAATAATTGCATCCTGCATGTCTCAGTCCTGCGGATCTGACTTCTAGCGAAAGATGCAGTTTATATTTATCCGGGATATAATAAAGATTTCTCAAAAAGGTTCGGGTTTTTTTAATTAAAAAAAAAACGAAAAAAAAAACGACCAATTCAAAATTTTATGTAGTCTTTTATGCCATTATATGACAAAATATCTGAGTGAGTGAGGTCCACTCCATTATACACTATGGAAACAGCCACATGACCCTACCCTTTATATCTCATCAACCACTTATGTAGCAGTTTGTAAGGCTGGGTTCACACGAGCATGTTCGGTCCGTAATGGACGGAACGTATTTCGGCCACAAGTACCGGACCGAACACACTGCAGGGAGCCGTGATCCTAGCAACTGTCCCGTACTGTAATCGTGTTTTCAGTACGGGACAGTAGTTCCACGTAGAGGCAGGGACTCCTAGCGTCGTACATAACTATGATGCTAGGAGCACGGCTCGGGGCCGAAATACGTTCAGTCCTTTATGGACGTAATGTGCTCGTGTGAACTCGGCCTTACCCATACTTCATCTTTCGATGCTTGTCTGACCAGAATGACGCATTTCGTAATAACATACAGACATCTTACCATTTTCTTCTCTAAGGGCTTAATTTTCTCAGACTTCTGAAGATCCCTGTTGGACCTTTCCATTAAAGGAGACCTTTGAGAAAGCAAAAATTTACATATAATATTAACCAAACTCAGACTGAATTGTGGCAAAAACTGCACTGGCATATCAATAACACATAGCATATATATTAACACTTTGTAAAGACATGCGCGGGCACAGACATGGCGGGGAAAGAGTGAAGTGTTTTGCCCAATTTGAGGTTTATGATTTGCTTGCCATTTGGATGCATTGGGTAAACCACTGCCAGGATTGAGATTTGCTTCCGGGGACTAAAATAATAATGCACAAGAAGAGACGGATGTGCTGAGTGGAGAGTTCTAAGCGGACAGAACGTCCATAGAAAGAGCTGCAGGAACATGCCTGTGCCCACACACACTCATCCCAGGATGAGATATTAAAGGGAACAGGTCACCGGCATGTCACCTATTGAACTCTACTCACGCCTAGCTGGCCGCTGCAATCAAAAGTTCATTGCCGCTATCCCCTCTCCTAAACTCCTCCTCTGACCGTAAATAACAGTCCAAACAATTTGCGCCTTTTATGGTAATCTGGCAGTGTCATTCGTTCCTCTTAGGTCTGCCCACCGCCGAAAACTGGCACACCCTGAATGCCAAAGTCTCGTCTGAGAGAGCACGTGCGCCCGTCATTTATGGTCTGATACCCACCACTGATTCGTCAAGGCCTTAAAGTCTAGTTAGAGCGCATGTGTCGCTATGGTGTCCAGTTAAGCTCGGGATTTCGTGTGAGGAGAGGAGACGTCAACCAAAAGTAACGAGGTGGGGTAAACTCGGAAGGGCTCTTTTATTCTCACTAGCATACGGCATGGGAACACAAGTTACAGAGACGACTTAGAAGATAATTATAGGTTACATAGAAATGATTTTTTTACCCACTACCACCTGGTATTGCTGGTTTAATAGGTGAAATGCTGGTGGCAAGTTCCCTTTAAGGACTAAATATTTAGGGTTAAGAACACAGCCGCACGGTTTCGCAGCAAGTACAAGAGAAGAACATAAAAACCGTGTGCTATTACTGCAGCTCAGACACATCGTGTACGGGCACCATTACAGCATCTTTAGGGTATGTCAACACGTAGCATAAACACGTGACTGATTTCATTGCAGAAAATCCACATCATATGACAAGTGGCAGTGTGGGTGTGATTTAAAGCAATCTCAGTCACACAGCAGAAAAAAAAACAAAAAACAAACAAGTTTCATCCCATGTGACTGCTGCAGCCAATCAAAGGCTGCAGCAGTCACATGGACTACAGCGCCATCCCAAGAGGCCGGGCTGCGCTCAGAAGAGAGGGACACGTTGCCATTACTATGGCCGGTGTAAGTATAAGGGTATGTTCACACGTCCGTAAATAGGTCGTAATTCGGGCGTTTTTGCACCGAATTACGTCCGAAAATAGCGCCTCAATAGCGCTGACAAACATCTGCCCATTGAAAGCAATGGGCAGACGTTTGTCTGTTCACACGAGGCGTATATTTACGCGCCGCTGTCAAATGACGGCGCGTAAATAGACGCCCGCGTCAAAGAAGTGACCTGTCACTTCTTTGGCCGTAATTGGAGCCGTTATTCATTGACTCCAATGAATAGCAGCGCTAATTACGCCCGTAATTGACGCGGCGTTCAAGCGCCTGCACATGCCGGTACGGCTGAAATTACGGGGATGTTTTCAGGCTGAAACATGCCCGTAATTTCAGCCGCAACGGACGCCCTCGTGTGAACATACCCTAAAACTTATTTTATTCCTGCAGGATTTCCTCAGGGGACATGCCGCCCGAAACACTGCACCACAATTTGGTGCGGTATTTCGGGCAGAATACCCTGGGGCTTCCAGGACAGATACACGGTGTCGTTTTATGCAGAGTATCCGTTCAGTGTTCCTACCAATTTTAATCTCGGACTAACTCCAAAGTATTCTGGCACCACTGCAATTGGAAAACTCAAAGCCCTCCCCATCCTGGTGGATTTTTACATTCAGAACCACTTTACTATTTACTGATAAACACTTTGCTGCAGGGAATAAATAGAGGACATGCCCTTTCTATACATTAGTTGATTCATAACACTAACCTGATTTCAGGCGGCTTGTCAGGCGCAATTTGTTTCTTAGCAGCCATTTTTCTGACTACAAAGACTTCCAGTTTTTTTCTTCTTTCCTCTGATATAGAAAACAAAATGATAGTTACATTTATGGGAGAAATATGCCAATTCCTCAGAGAAGCCAATTCTGTAGGTCTAGGTGGGTGCACGTGTGCAGCGCTCTTTATTGAAGTCTATGGAAGTTGCAGAAAAGGCAGAGATACAGACCAGACTGATCTGACCACCATATTTAAGAAGCCCCTGCACCACTTTGTGACATAGAAAGGAGGTGGAAAAGTGGGCGGGGCTTGAGTCACACCAAGTGCGACTTATTTATCAAGAGGTTTCCGACACTTTTATACTTTGTTTTTTTTCCGGTCCTGTTCACATTAAATCTGATATACACCAGGGTACACTACGTTATGCCATCCAACGGGAACATTAAATGTGGATTTCTCAGTCATGCAACCTGCATTACCATCACCCCAGGTATCGTAAAGCTGCTCTCACCATCCTCTATATGGAGTTGTCAGCAGCTTTGAGGGGTACACACTTCTGACAGTTTCCATTTAATGGACAGGTCATGAGAGTTCATGATGTACATATCTAAAAGCGATTGTCCAGGCGTTTTTTTTTTTATATACCGACGACCTACTAACAGGATAGGCAATCAGTATATGAACGTTGTGACACCCAGCACCGATCAGCTGTTCCGGCTGCCTCCAGCACCGGATGTCCGTGCCAGAAGAAGATGGCTCCAGCCACTGTATAGCAGCCATGCTTGGTTACTGCTGCTCTGCTCCTATTTAAGCATTTTAAAGCAGAGTTGCAATACTGCAGCATGGCCTCTGTATAGTGACCAGAGCCATCTGCTTCAGACTCCGGCTACTGCAGGACATCTGGTGCCCAGAAGCAGCTGATCAGTGCGGGGTCCGGGAGTCAAACCCCCACCGATCATATACTGATGACCTAGTCTGTGGATAGATCAACAGTATGAAAAAGCGCCCAGACAACCCCTATGACAGATCCCATAGTAGTCTACATTTAAAGAGGCTCTGTCACCAGATTATAAGTGCCCTATCTCCTACATAATCTGATCGGCGCTGTAATGTAGATAACAGTGGGTTTTATTTTGAAAAACGATCATTTTTTTGACCAAGTTATAAACAATTTTAGATTTATGCTAATTCGTTTTAGACAACTGGGCGTGTTTTTACTTTTTACCAACTGGGCGTTGTACAGAGGAGTGTATGAGGCTGACCAATCAGCGTCATACACTTCTCATTGTTCCAGTCCAGCTTCTTTCACTGCACAATCACACTATCACCAGCCTACAAAGACGCCTTGTGGCATCACTGCAGATCTGGCTGATGAGCGCTCATCCTCCAAGCAGGAGCTGTAACTTACAGCTCCTGATCCCAGAGCAGCGCTACTGAATACAGCTGGGGTCGGACCACAGTTGTTTAACCCTTTGATTGCCGCGGTCTGTGACATGATCACGGGATTCCGGTGATGGGCTCAAACACCGGAGAATCCCTCTGCAGTCAGCCCTGGGGACCTAGAAAGGACCCCAGGGCTGTCTGTTCTGTTTGCCTGCTGTTCGGGCACACTATGTGCTGCCCTAACAGCAGCCTGTGTCATCGTGACAGTGTAATGTATTAGCATACAGGAGTATGCTAATACATTAAAAGTCAAAAATAAAGTTATAAATAAAGTTATCCCTTAATGGGATTCAAAAAAAAAAAGTCCCAAAAAGAGTCATTATTTTACATAAAATACATTTTATTGCCACTATACTAAATAAAAACAAAAACATATTAGGTATCTACACAACTAATAACCTGAAGAATTAATCTAACGGGTTAAAAAACACAAAAAAAAAAAAAAAAACAAATGCCAAGAATTGCTTTTTCCTATATTCACGCCTTAAAAAAATATTTTTTTACCCCAAAACTGTGGGAAAAAAAAAAAAAAAAAAAAAACTACTATCTTTATAATACGCCCACTTGGTCAAAAAGTAAAACACGCCCAGTTGTCCATTGAGAAACTCATTAGCATAAAGCTAATATAGGTCATAACTCCGTCAAATGATAGTTTTTCTAAATAAAAATCACTGCTGTAATCTACATTACAGCGCCGATCACATCATGTGCAATATAGGGCACTTATAATGTGGTGACAGAGCCGCTTTAACCCTTTCACGACCAAGGACGAAAATGAACGTCATGGTCGGCTGCTAGTTCCCGCACCATGACGTTCATTTTCGTCCACATTTCAAACTGTCACTCTGTGTAAACACAGAGTGACAGACGCGCGCTGACAGCTGTCCTAGACAGCTGAGACATCAGTCTCGCCGGACAGCGGACCATCGCCGCTGCTTTCGGCAGTTAACCCCTTAAGTGCGCCGACGGATTGCCATCGCCGCATTTAAGTGGTTTGAAGCACATCGGCAGCCCCCACGAAGTGATCGTGGGGGCTACCGATGCTTGTCACGGCAATCGGAGGTCAGATAATGACCTCCGGGTTGCCATGCACAGAAGCCTCGGAGGAACAGCCTCTGGCCGTTCCTCCTCTGCTTCAAGTCAGTGTGACAGTCACGTCACAATGACAGTTAGAGTACATTACACTACGTGTGTAGTGTAATGTACTCTAGCAGCGATCAAAGCTGCAAGTCTCAGTGTCCCCTAGTGGGACAAGTGAAAAAAGTAAAAAATATGTTTTAAAAAAAGAAGTGTAAAAATAAAAGTTATAAGTTCTATAAACACTAAATGCTTTTTTTTTCCCTATAATAAGACTTTTATTATAGAAAAAAAATGAACACGTTAAAAAAGTACACATATTTGGTATCACCGCGTTCGTAACGACCCCAACTATAAAACTATAATGTTATTTTTCCTCGCACGGTGAACACCGCAAAAAAAAATAAAATGAAAGACAGAATCGCAATTTTTTTGGTCACCACCGCTCCCTAAATAAAGAGATCAAAAAGTCGCATGTACCCGAAAATAGTAACAATAAAAACTTCTATCCGTCCCGCAAAACACAAGCCCTTACACAGCTTTTTTGACTAAAAAAAAAAATTAAAAAATTATGTCTCTCAGAATATGGTGACAGAATTTTTTTATTTTTATAAATAAGTCATTTTATTGTGCAAACGCTAAAAAAAATAAGGACCAAACCTATATACATCTGGTATCGCCGTAATCGTACCGACCCGCAGAAGTAAAAATGTAATTTATAGCGCACGGTGAGCGCCGCAAAAAGAAAACCTAAAAAACGGTGTCAGAATTCCTGTTTTTTGCTCAGGATTGCAAAAAAAAAAAAAAAAATTGAATAAAAAGTGATAAAAACTGATATAAAAAAAAATAAAAATATCGCATGTACCCCAAAATGGTACCAATGAAAACGACAGATTGTCCCGCAACAAATAAGCCCTCACAGGGCTCCGGTGGTGAAAAAATAAAAAAGTTCTTTCTCTCAGAATATGGCGATGCAAAATGTGCAGAGTGTCCAAAAGTGAATAAGATTGGGCGCCTTTTATCAGTGCGACACCAGCCACATATCTATGAAATATTATTTATTTACCCCATTATTATACCCTCTGATGTTCTCCGCACAGATAACATATGCCTCCACATTATAACCTGAAATACCAGCAAAACCCCAAACAGAAAAACTACCAAGCAAAATCTGCGCTCCAAAAGCAAAATGGCGTTCCCTCCCTTCTGAGCCCTGCAGCGTGCCCAAGCAGCAGTTTGCGCCCACAGATATGGTGTCGCCATACCCGAGAGAACCCGCTTAACGTTTTATGAGGTATTTGTCTTCTGTGGCACAAACTGGGCACAACATATTATGCACTAAAATGGCGTATCAGTGGAAAATTGCAATTTTCACTTTGAACCATCCGCTGTGCATTAACCCCTTTGAGCACTATGACTTAATTGCCCGTCATGGTGCGGCGGTTGATGTATGAAGCGGGCTCACGTGCTGAGCCCGCTCCATACGCTGCGGGTGTCGGCTGTGTATTACAGCAGGCCCCCTTGGTACTAACAGACAGGTACAGCGATCGCTCTGTTACAGAAGCCTGTAAGAATAAATTTGATATTAATTCCAATAAACTCTGCAAAAGACCCGTGGGGTGTACATGCTCACTAAACCCCTAGAAAAATTCCTTGAAGGTTTTTCCAAAATGGGGTCACTTTTGGTGGGTTTCCACTGTCTTGCTCCCTCCAGTGCATTGCAAATGCGACATGGCACCGAAAACCATTCCAGCAAAATCATAAATCCAAATGGCGCTCCTTCCCTTCTGAGCCCTGCTGTGGGTCCAAACAGCAGTTTATTACCACATATGGGGTATTGTCGTAATCGGGAGACATTGCTTTACAAATGTTGAGGTGCATTTTCTTAGTTATTCCTTGTAAATAATAAAAATTTCTATGTTTCAGAAAAAAAAGTACATTTTAATTTTTTACAGACTAATTCCAATATATTTAGCGAAAAACCTGTGTGGTCAAAATGCTAACTATACCCCTAGATAAATACCTTAAGGGGTCTAGTTTTCGAAATGGGGTCGTTTATGGGGAGTTTCTATCGTTCTGGCAGCTCAATGCTTCTCCAAATGTACAGTGGGGCCCTAAAACATTTTCAAGCAAAATATGAGTCCTGAAAGCCTCCGGGTGCTCCCTTCCTTTGGGGCCCTGCCGTGTGTCCAAACAACGCATTAGGGCCACAATGTGGGTATTTTTGAAAACAGGAGAAACAGGGTGATAGATTTTGTGGTGTGTTTCTTCATTCTCATGGTCGCTTTACAAAGAAATTGGTCTTCAAACTGATACTTTTTATGAAAAAAAAGTGCAATTTTTTTTTCCACCCGCTATGTATTAAATTTAGCAAAAAACTGTGGGGTCAAAATACTTACTATACCCTTAGGTAAATACCTTAAGGGGTCTAGTTTTCTAAATGGGGTCATTTGTGGGGGTTTCCACCATTCTGACACCTATGAGCCTCTGAAAACCTGGCTTGGTGCAGAAAAAACAAAATGTACTTCAAAATTTATAAAATTATTATTCAATTTGTAAGTCCTCTAAATTGCTGAAAATTTATTTTATTTTTTCAAAAGTGCTGCCAAAATGGAGTAAAGAGATAGAAATATATATTTAATTAAAAAAATTGTACAGTATGTGTGTACATATGTGACATATTGCAGTTAAAAATAGGGGAAAATGGTAATTTTTACAAAATTTCTTCCATTTTTCTATTTTTTAATTAATTTCCGCAAATCGTATCAGTCTACTTTTACCACTAAAATAAAGTACAACATGTGACGAAAAAACAATGTCAGAATTACTTGGATATTCAAAACTTTCACAGAGTTATTCTCTGATAAAGTCACACATACCAGATTTGACAAATCTGGCTTGGTCATTAAGGTACAAACATGCCCGGTCATTAAGGGGTTAAGGTCTTTTCAGGCCCAGTCATTAAGGGGTTAACATACACATCAGGCACTTTTCCCAGCATATACATTAAAGAGGCTGTCACCACATAAGTGCTATATAAGATCGGCGCTATAATGTAGGTGACAGTAATGGTTTTTATATAGAAAAACTATCTATTTTAAACCACTTTATTAGCGATTTTTAGCTTTATGCTAATGAGTTTCTTAATGCCTAAGTGGGCGTGTTTTACTTTAAACCAAGTGGGCGTTGTACAGAGGAGTGTATGACGCTGACCAATCAGCGTCATACACTCCTCTCCATTCATTTACACAGCAGCGATGTGCAGCCACATACACAGACATTAATGTTAATCAAGTGTCCTGATAATGAATACACATGACCATCCAGCCTGGACGTCATGTGTATTCAGAATCCTGACACTTCTGAATCTTTTCTGTGAGATTTCCAGCAAGGGAAACAAAATCTCGCAAGATTACACGTGGCTTGCTGGAAATCTCACAGAAAAGAGTCAGAAGTGTCAGGATTCTGAATACACATGATGTCCAGGCTGGAGGTCATGTATATTCATTATCAGGACACTTGATTAACGTTAATGTCTGTGTATGTGGCTGCAGATTGCGTTCTAGTAAGAACGCGATGCTGCTGTGTAAATGAATGGAGGAGTGCATGACGCCGATTGGTCAGCATCATACACTCCTCTGTACAACGCCCACTTCGTCGAAAGTAAAAACACGCCCACTTGGGCATTAAAGAGGCTCTGTCACCAGATTTTGCAACCCCTATCTGCTATTGCAGCAGATCGGCGCTGCAATGTAGATTACAGTAACGTTTTTATTTTTAAAAAACGAGCATTTTTGGCCAAGTTATGACCATTTTTGTAGTTATGCAAATGAGGCTTGCAAAAGCCCAAGTGGGTGTGTTTAAAAGTAAAAGTCCAAGTGGGCGTGTATTATGTGCGTACATCGGGGCGTTTTTAATACTTTTACTAGCTGGGCGTTCTGACGAGAAGTATCATCCACTTCTCTTCAGAACGCCCAGCTTCTGGCAGTGCAGATCTGTGACGTCACTCACAGGTCCTGCATCGTGTCGGCCACATCGGCACCAGAGGCTACAGTTGATTCTGCAGCAGCATCAGCGTTTGCAGGTAAATCGATGTAGCTACTTACCTGCAAATGCTGATGCTGCTGCAGAATCAACTGTAGCCTCTGGTGCCGACACGATGCAGGACCTGTGAGTGACGTCACAGATCTGCACTGCCAGAAGCTGGGCGTTCTGAAGAGAAGTGGATGATACTTCTCGTCAGAACGCCCAGCTAGTAAAAGTATTAAAAACGCCCCGATGTACGCACATAATACACGCCCACTTGGACTTTTACAAGCCTCATTTGCATAACTACAAAAATGGTCATAACTTGGGCAAAAATGCTCGTTTTTAAAAATAAAAACGTTACTGTAATCTACATTGCAGCGCCTATCTGCTGCAATAGCAGATAGGGGCTGCAAAATCTGGTGACAGAGCCTCTTTAAAACAACAGGTGTGCATGGCCCCATTGAAAGGAACGTGCCAGGGTGTGATCAGTTAAAAAAAAACGGATAGCACCGTGACGAAACAAAACTGAACTGGGAATGAGCGCTGCACAGATACATAGGAGCGGATTTTGAACTTACAGAAACGTAGGAGACAGGACAAGGCAATAATATGGCAGCACGGAGCTGCTTCCCTATGACGGCGTCTTGCTCCACAATGCGGAGTATGGTCGGGAACGAGCAGCATTCGCCACTTACAACACTCATCACCGGTACACTCACCTCGGAAGCCGGGCTGCTGCCTCCTGCTGACCGGTAGTGGCTGTACCGCAGTCACTCTCATGTCCGTCTTTTATCCGCCTTCTGCTCGTTCGAATTGAAAACCTCACAACACAGCCACAAGCCCCTCAGCAACCGCCCACCGCATTGGTTAGCATCTTGCGTATCGACCAATCACAGCACTCTCCTTAAAAAGTTGAACATCATGATTGGTTCATAGGCTTCAGGCGTCTTAGACTATTTTGTTGTTGTCAGTCGGCGAATCAGTTTAAAGTTGGCATCACGTGACACGCATAACGTCTGCGCCGAGGCTACGCACGAGTGGGGGTGGTTTACTGACGCCTGCGTGCGCAATCAGTGGGGAGAAGAGTGGGCACCCGGTCATTATCAGCACAGGGATTTAGACGAATCACTGACTAGAAACAGTTGGTCCGTTTTCTTGAACATTTTGCTGCTGTGGTAAATCATTGCTGCAGGCAGATATTACAGTGTAGTGGATGGGAGATTAATGCACTTTTAAGTTTTTTTCTTCCCTTATTGATTTCAATACTCCATTTTTCATAGAAAATGTACTAGAAGCATTTAAAAAAAAAAAGTAAAAATACAACTGTGATCAAGGAAAACCGCAGCAAAGAAATACATTTATGCCCTGTTCACACGGTGCAGATTTTTCATGCATTTTTTTTAAAAATCCAATACCAGAATTGGATGAAAGAGAGAAGACCTATAAGGCCCGTTATATATTTTTTCTGTTTAGGTTCCGTTCCTGGTTCTGTGTGTGTGAAGAAGGCCATACACACATTTTTTTTTTTTTTTTGCAGTGTTTTGCCAATTCTCCATGGACAGTCCTTAACCCCTTAATGACCAGCCTATTTTGGATCTTAATGACCACGCTATTTTTTACGTTTTTCCATCGTCGCATTCCAAGAGCTATAACCTTTTTATTTTTGCGTCGATATAGCTGTATAAGGTCTTGTTTTTTGCGGGACAAGTTGTATTTTTTAATAGCACCATTTTTAGGTACATATTATTTATTGATTAACTTTTATTAACTTTTTTTTGGGGGGGGAATAGAAAAAAATCTGAAATTTCGCCACTCTTTTTCGCGTCTTAAATCTACGCCGTTTACCGTGTGGTATAAATAACACAATAACTTTATTCAGCGGGTTGTTACGATTGCAACGATACCAAATTTGTATCGTTTTTGTATGTTTTACTACTTTTACACAGTAAAAACGCGTTTTTTTCTAAATTTGTTTTTGTGTCTCCATATTTGAAGAGCCGTAACGTTTTTATTTTTTCACCGATGCGGTTGTATGAGGGCTTTTTTTTTGCGGGACGACTTGTAGTTTTTATTGGTACCATTTTGGAGTAGATGCGACTTTTTAATCACTTTTTATCAAATTTTTTTAAAGTCAGGATTCACAGAAAACAGCAATTTTTCCATAGGTTTTTATGGAACCGTGCGTTCACCGTGCGGGTTAAATAATGTAATAGATTTATAGTCGGGGTCGTTACGGACGCGGCGATACCAAATATGTGTGACTTTTTAACTTTATTTTGTTTTTTTAATAGTAAAGCATTGTGTAAGGGGAAAAGCTGGGTTTTTCATTTTTTTTCACATTTTTTTTCATTAACTTGAAACTTTTTTTTCACTTTTTTACTAGTCCCATTAGGGGACTTTAATATGCGATTCTGCGATCGCTATTATAATACACTGCAATACTTCTGTATTGCAGTGTATTACTGCCTGTCCGTTTAACACGGACAGGCATCTGCTAGGTCATGCCTGCGGCATGATCTAGCAGGCATTCACTCCAGTTAGACCTGGGGGCCTTTATTAGGCCCCCGGCTGCCATTAGAGACACAGACACTCGGCGATCGTATCGCCAGGTGTCGGTGGGAGAGAGAGGGAGCTCCCTCCAAAACCACTCAGATGCGGTGCTCGCTATTGAGCACCGCATCTGAGGGGTTAAACGTGTGAGATCGATATTAAGGGTATGTGCACACACACTAATTACGTCCGTATTTGACGGACGTATTTCGGCCGCAAGTCCCGGACCGAACACAGTGCAAGGAGCCGGGCTCCTAGCATCATAGTTATGTACGACGCTAGGAGTCCCTGCCTTGCTGCAGGACAACTGTCCCGTAGTATAATCATGTTTACAGTACGGGACAGTTGTCCTGCAGCGAGGCAGGGACTTCTAGCATCGTACATAAGTATGATGCTAGGAGCCCGGCTCCTTGCACTGTGTTCGGTCCGGGACTTGCGGCCGAAATACGTCAGTCAATTACGGACGTAATTAGTGTGTGTGCACATACCCTTAGTATCGATCTCACACGGCAGAGCAGGGACGCTCCCAGCCCTCAGCTGCATCTAGCAGCTGAGAGCAGGGAGATTTGACAGCTCCCTGCTCTGTTTACTTAGGGTATGTGCACACACACTAATTACGTCCGTAATTGACGGACGTATTTCGGCCGCAAGTCCCGGACCGAACACAGTGCAGGGAGCCGGGCTCCTAGCATCATACTTATGTACGATGCTAGGAGTCCCTGCCTCGCTGCAGGACAACTGTCCCGTACTGTAATCATGTTTTCAGTACGGGACAGCAGTTCCATGGAGAGGCAGGGACTCCTAGCGTCGTACATAAGTATGATGCTAGGAGCCCGGCTCCCTGCACTGTGTTCGGTCCGGGACTTGCGGCCGAAATACGTCCGTCAACTGCGGACGTAATTAGTGTGTGTGCACATACTCTTATTCCGATGCCGCGACGTAAAAAGTCTATGGCATCGGAATAAGGCCCGTTAGTGACCGACGTAGAAACACGATGGGCCGGTCACTAACGGGTTAAAGCGGCTCTGTCACCACATTATAAGTGTCCTATCTCCTACATAATGAGATAGGCGCTGTAATGTAGGTGACAGCAGTGATTTTTATAAAAAAAAAAAAAACAATCTATTTTCACCACGTTATTAGCGATTTTAACTTTATGCTAATGAGTTTCTCAATGGACAACTGGGCGTGTTTTACTATTGACCAAGTGGGCGTTGTGGAGAGACGTGTATGACGCTGACCAATCAGCGTCATGCACTTCTCTCCATTCATTTAGTCAGCGCATAGGGATCCTTTTAGATCGCTATGTGCTGCCTTAGGCTGGGTTCACACGAGCATGTTCGGTCCGTAAAGGACGGAACGTATTTCGGCCGCAAGTACCGGACCGAACCCACTGCAGGGAGTCGGGCTCCTAGCATCATAGTTATGTACGATGCTAGGAGTCCCTGCCTCTCCGTGGAACTACTGTCCCGTACTGAACCACTTGATTACAGTACGGGACAGTTGTCCGGCAGCGAGGCAGGGACTCCTAGCGTCATACATAACTATGATGCTAGGAGCCCGGCTCCCTGCAGTGTGTTCAGTCCGGGACTTGCGGCCGAAATACGTTCCGTCCATTACGGACTGAACATGCTCGGGTGAATCCAGCCTTATACTAACACATTAACGATACTGAAGTGTTTAGACAGTGAATAGACATTCCACGGGATGTCTATTCACAATCTCTGCACTTTGTTAATGTTTCTGTGGTAGTTACAGCAGAGGACGCGTAATCTCGCGAGATTACGCGGTAAATGACAGGTTACAACGAGATTACGCGTCCTCTGCTGTAACTACCACAGAAACGTTAACGAAGTGCAGAGATTGTGAATAGACATCCCGTGGAATGTCTATTCACTGTCTAAACACTTCAGTATTGTTAATGTGTCAGTGTAAGACAGCACATACTGATCTAAAAGGATCCCTTATGCGCTGAGGAAATTAATGCGGAGAAGTGCATGATGCTGATTGGTCAGCGTCATACACCCTGTACAACGCCCACTTGGTCAATAGTAAAACACGCCCACTTGGGCATTGAGAAACTCATTAGCATAAATCTAAAATCGCTCCTAATGTGGTGAAAATAGATAGTTTTTTTTAAATAAAAATCACTGCTGTCACCTACATTACAGCGCCGATCTCCTTATGTAAGAGATAGGACACTTATAATGTGGTCACAGAGCCTCTTTAAATGTACAGAACTTTTGGTCAGTGGATTAAATAAAATAGATGACCCACATTTACTAATACTGTGTAATAGCATACACCTAGACGCGGCAGTCATATAATGCGCCAAATTTATCACAGTGGTGCATGCTGTATGATAATTTTGCCGCATTTTGCATTACCTGTAAGGCTATGTTTACACGGCACATTCTCGGCCGTTTTTCGGGCCACAAACGGCTGAAAAATCGGAAGCAGAAAGCCTCCAAACATCTGCTCATCGAGTTCAATGTGAAATACGGCGTTCTGTTCCGACAGGGTTTTTTTTACGTGGCCGTTTTGAAAAACGGGCGCGTAAAAAAATGGCCGCGAAAAAGTAGTGCAGGTCAGTTCTTGGGACGTTTTTGGAGCCGTTTTTCATTGACTCTATTGAAAAGTGCTCCAAAGACGGCCGTAAAAAACGCAGCGAAAAACGTGAGTGGCTTAAAAAAGTCTGAAAATCAGGAGCTGTTTTCCCTTGAAAACAGCTTCGTATTTTCAGAAGTTTTTGAGTTTGCGTGTGAACATAGCCTTAGACACTTTTCCCTTTCTTATACAGTCTTTGATTTGTTTCTTGTGCCGTTTTGTTTGGCACATTTTAAGCCACACCCCTTCTGATAAGCCACACCTCTTCTGATAAGCCACGCCTGCTTTTCTAGACACTTTTAAAAAGTATTTAGTTAGTTGCAAATATCTAAATTGCATCAATTTGTCGTATTTTTCTCCACATACTGAACCCGGACACAGCAGTGAATCAGATATGTCAGTGTTTTCGTTTCCGTATATCATTCTATTTTGTATCAGGATTCTATTGCATTTTAATGGGCAGAATAGTGAAGAATGCTGCTTTATTCTATGTAGTAAAAAGAAATAATAGTAAAACCTCATGTATTAGGTCTAGTTCACACAGATTTTTTGTTGCCAAAAATTGCCTCCAAACCCCCCCATGCACATGAACGTGCTTTTGCGGCAACAATTCCCCCGAAAATCCACGGGAGAATTGCGGCCCCATTCATTCCTATGGGGCCATCCACCTGACCGTAGTTTTCACGGTCCGTGCATGGCCCAGGAGCCCGGACCGCAGAAAGAACGGGCATGCCTTATTACGGCCGAGTTCTGCAGTCCAGGCTCATAGGAATAATGGACGCGGACATGTGCACGGCCCGCGATTTGCGGGCGGCTCGCAGCTGTCACTCCGTGGCCGGCCGGCCGACCCGGAAATTATGGCCGTGCACATGGCTACGGTTGTGTGCATGAGGCCTTATTGTTTTCAATAAAAGGTAGAGAAGTTTTTTTTCCCGGGCGCCATGCCCTATCTTGGAATGGTTTCCACCCCTAAGTCTCAGGCTGGGTTCACACGACCATGTTACGTCCGTAATGGACGGAACGTATTTCGGCCGGAAGTCCCGGACCGAACACACTGCAGGGAGCCGGGCTCCTAGCATCATAGTTATGTACGATGCTAGGAGTCCCTGCCTCGCTGCCGGACAACTGTCCCGTACTGTAATCATGTTTTCAGTACGGGACAGTAGTTCCACGGAGAGGCAGGGACTCCTAGTATCGTACATAACTATGATGCTAGGAGCCCGGCTCCCTGCACTGTGTTAAGTCCGGGACTTGCGCCCGAAATACGTTCCGTCCATTACGGACGTAATGTGCTTGTGTGAATCCAGCCTTAATGCGCAGGATGCGTATTACGTGCGTTTTTTACGTGCGGATTTGCATGCGGCAATACATTACCAGGATAGTCAATACGATTCCAGGAAATGTCATGTACACGCTGCAGTATTTTTCGGGACAGAAATTGACCTGCGGTGCGTTTTTTAGAATCCGCAGTATGTCAATTTATCTTGATTTTTCAAGGTTGTTTGCAAATTGTATCTGCCTAGTGCTCTGGAAAAGCGCACCAAAGCCCGCAGCACGAAAAATGCATCAAACCGAAAAACACATAAAAAAACACACGATCCGTTGCGGTCTTTACCTGCGGATTTCCTGCGTATTGCTGCGGTTTTGGTGCATATTTTCCGCACCAAAATACTCAACGTGTGCATGTAGCCTAAACCTCCATTGAAATTGACGGAAGGCAGAAAAAAACCGCTCCATTTCTTTGGAGCGTTTTTTGATGTGGTCTATGACCAAAAAAATGCCCACGGTTTTGCATTTGATTAATTAAAAAAAAAAAACGCATAAAAAGAATGCTTGAAAAGCCTTATCGAGGCCGATTTTTTTCTGCCTGACAAAAAACTCCATGTGAACTAGGCCTTAGTTACAAAAAGGATTATAACCGAATTCATTATGGCTCCTGTAACAATGGTAGCTATGAACAGGGTTACCAACCTCCACTTCAGTCATTTCTGAACAACTGAGATAAAAATCACGGACAGATCTAAATTTTTACGGACACATTACAAAATCATTGCCTGTGCTAGGAGTGACTCGCCAATCACAGCCCTGCTTACTTAGCGCGGGAAAGCTGCTAGCGGGGCTGTGATGGGTGAGTCCGACTCACTCACCACTCACTCTACCCCCCCCCCACCGTCACCACTCTCTGCTCTGTCTGAAGTCACTCACATTTAGGAGCAGAAGGAGGGAGGACGGAGCCAAGTGAATGACGTGGCAGCAGTCTGAGTGAGGTCGGTGCCGACCCAGGAGTGGACCAGTCCAGTGACCTGACCTGAGTCATCTGACCTCATGTCACTAACGTGAGATCAGGTGACTGGACTGGTCGACTCCCGGCACCAACCTCACTAGCACCGTCATTTACTTGGCTCTGTCCGCCCTCCTCCTGTTCCTAAATGCAATTGCCACGGGTCGCGGCCCACCCTTCCCTTGTGTGCACTGGGCATGTACATTTGGGTGCAACTTTTCAGGGGATGGAGAATAAATCCCGGACATCGGATGGTAGAAAAAAACATCAGTTTTTTGCGGACTGTCCGTAAATTTAAGCGGTTGACACTCCTGGCTATGATGCCTATTTGAATAAAGCCTTTTCTGCCTGTATACATGGTGGCCGGGAGTCCATGGTGAGGAGGGAGCACTCCCTCCATGAATACAGCAGTTCATCTGGTGTTTCTGCAGCAAGTGCATGGATTTCTGAGAGACACATTCAAATAAATAGGACTTGTTGAAGAAGTTTCTGCACCAAATCTGCCGCGTGTGAATTTACGGCCTTGTTCACACAGTGCAGATTTGCTGAAGATTTTGTATGTATTTTTTTTATTTTTTTACATTATTTTTTGAGGCAAAGCCATACCTCCCAACCGTCCCGGATTCAGTGGGACAGTCTCAGATTCCGGTCGGTGTCCCGCTGTCCTGGGCGGTATATCCTGGTGTCAACTGTATCTGCGTTCTCAGGATGCAGATACAGTTAAATCCAATGCTAAGCCCCTGGCGTCATAATCCATATATGGACAGTAACATCACGGGCTACTCCTGGAGAGGAATCCCCGGCCAGAGCATTGCCGACGCTTCTAGAGGGAACCCCTGACGTCACTGTCCATATATGCAACACAAAAGTTTGAACAGCACATTCCAATAAAATGTGTATACAGGTGCAAGAACGCCTGTGACTTCAAATTTATACAGCACACAAGAAAATGGCGACAGCACACTGCGAACAGTAATGCCACTAAATATAAATGATTGAAGGAACAGGGGGAGTAGGAAAAGTAGTGTGTTTCATAGATGTAAAAAATAAAAAATACTTTATTATTAAATTGTTATTAAAAACAATGTTGGATGTAATTGACGTTGCGCCAAAGTCCCCTAGATTGGCACAATATGACAAATTATGTCTAAATTAAATTGCTCCAATTCTATAGTAGTATATTGATATAGACGACTGACCTCTCAGTGTTGGTGAGAAAACAGTCAATTGCAAGCAAAAAATTATTATTAACGTTCCTCCAACGGGCTGTAGATAAAGCCCAGCGATGGGGAAACCCCTACATCAATCTTGCTGCAATGGGTTCCATGTACATGCATATAACTGCATAGATTGCATGCACAAATATCCTGTGTGAGCAGACACGACACAGCAGAGTCGAAACCGCAGCGTGCCAGCAACTACACAGGAGTAGGAAAGGAACAAGCCACAACAAGTGACAGCACTGTTGAATTGCCTAGATAGTGACCTGTGAATGATGTATCAGCAAATACTCTGCCCTGTCAGGCAGTCAATGACTTGCGAATCACAGCTTGTGTGTTATCATGTATGTGTATCTCAGCATAGCAGAGTTGAAACTGCTATGCTGTGACAGCTCTGCAAGGGGGAGTAACAGATCGGCCGTGCTCCCGGACGGGCGGCCACACAGGCAGTGTGCCTGAACAACGAGCACCAGTGCCTTGCAGGGGTGAGTACTCTGCCTGTCAGGCAGTTAGTATACTGAAGCACAGTTTCTTTATTATTTATTATGTAAGTTGAGCTGCCAGGTCATTCACACACACGTGGTGAGGGCTGGGGGAAGGAGAGCCGCTATCAGCTGTCTGTGTACGGACTTTACTCACACACAGCTCGGCTCCGTTCCCCTGTGCAGAGCAAACTAAGTCAGCTGCCCAGCGTGCAGCCTCGGCAGGCCATTGTCCCTAACTAAAGCAGATATTCTGCAGGGTAGATGGTGAATAGAACTGCTAGTAGGCAGTACGGAGCAATATTAAGCATCCAACATTGACAGTGGTATTAAAAGAACACCCGACGCGCGTTTCGCCGGTACTTCCGGCTTCTTCCAGGGGTGGTGACCGCCGGAATCAGAGGCCAGATATGCAAAAAAAATTCCTGATTGACAGGAATGGTGACCAATCCAAACAGTTTAGGAGTGGAGACAAAGTAACAGTGCAACATGATACTTCCGTTTAGTTCCAGGATTGTATCCATGCTAGAATAACATTGCCCAAGCTCAAACCTATCTAGTTGTAACAAGAAGCTAAGTTAGAAGTTAGATCCAGACACTATAATATATAATTAGAGTACACACAGTGTTATACTGCAGGATCGATAGTTTGAATGTGAATGTAATAACGATGTGACAGAAAAGGTGGAAGGGAGAAAAGGGGAAAGGGAAATGCATGACAAAAATCATCACCATAAGCCATCCCTGGATAATGCCAGAACATATTGCATAAATATAGTCCATTAGTCATTTTATTGATGACAAAAACAATACTAAAAAGATCAATCTCAATCACTCATAACCATGGGTGAGACGAGAATATCAATGAGTTTCAAAAAGAGACTACTGTCAATGGGTATAACCATATCGGGTAAGGATAAACTCATAGATCCATAGTACTGAACTATGTTGATAATTCGGTATGTATCCCAAGGTACAAATTATGGGTATAAAGCTCAGTAGGTTCATAATTAAATAATTAAAGATCTTCCTTATCAGAGATCCTAGATAGTTCCGGATTCAAAGGAAGCAACCAAAGTTGAAATTTTCGTTTAAACCAGATGGTTTAACGGAATTCATACGGAATATCCACTCGCTTTCTCTCTTCAATAGGGCCTCATCGAGGTTGCCCCCTCTAATACCCATATTGAGTTTGCAAATGGCCCAACCTTTCAAGGTCTGCCATTCCAGATTGTGTCTCTTTTTAAAATGTTTGGCAATTGGAGTGGGTGTGAATATTTTATTTTGGAATTTGCATTCTCTCTCAGTTTTGTCATAATTTACGATTGTCCTGATATGTTCTCCCATACGTATTTTGAGTGCTCTGATCGTTTTACCCACATACCTCAAGCCGCAGGGGCACTCCAAACAATACACAACTCCTTCAGAGCCACAATTCATATGTTCTTTGATCTTATACAGTACTCCAAAACCATCAGTGAACTGCTTGGTTGTGGTCAAAATTCTACACGCCTTGCATAGCTTGCAAGGGAAAAACCCTGCATTTTGGACCCTCCTGTTACCTTCACCCCGCGTGAAATGGCTTGCAACCAGAAGATTCGAAATACTGGTTCCTTTGCGATACCCTGAAAGGGCCCTCTCTCCCAAAATTGTGTTAAGATTAGGGTCAGATTTAAGTACATGCCAATGTTTGTTTATGATCTGCATCATACTGTCCCAGTCTGCATGGTAGTCTGTGATGAATCTAGGCTGTGTTGGAAATTCACAAGTTGTGACAGCTTTCACAGATTGTGTCTTTTTAGAAGTGAGCAATTCTTCACGGTTAGTTCTTAATGCTATGTTATAGGCCTCCTTGATGTTACGATTAGAATAGTGTCTCGCCTGCAGCCTAGCCTTCAATTCAACTGCTCGTTTTTTGAAGTTGATAAAGGTTGAGCAATTGCGTCTCAATCTCAAAAATTCCCCCTTTGGTATTGCCCTGATTGTGTTTTTTGAGTGTGCACTTTCAGCAGCTAATAGGCTGTTGGTGGCAGTCACCTTTCTGTAAAGATCCGTATGTAGATTCCTCTCTGAATCTGTGTAAATGAGGACATCCAAAAACGGAATCGACTGCTGATTATAGTCAAGGGTCAACTTCAGATTAAATTCATTGTCATTCAATTTATCAATGAAATTTTCCAAATCCATAACGGAACCCCCCCATATGACGAATATGTCGTCAATGAAACGCCTCCAAAGACAGACACTATCCGTCAGGATTTTTAGCTCATCACAAAAAACAATTGCCTCTTCCCACCAACCAAGATAGATGTTAGCGAATGTAGGGGCCACAGCTGCTCCCATCGCCGTGCCTCTAATCTGCAGGTAAAACCGCCCATCAAATATAAAATAGTTCCGTGTGAGGATAAATCTCAATGCTTGAAGAATAAAGTCCTTCCTCACAGGGTTCAGACTCAAGTCTCTAGATAGATAGTAGTCTACCGCTAAACAACCTCTAGAGTGATTAATGCTGGTATAAAGGCTTTCCACGTCACAGGTTACTAAAATTTCATCTTGGTTGAGACTGATTCCATCCAATTCTTTAAGTATTTGCATAGTGTCTCTGGTGTGGGAAGGTAAGTTGGACACAATATCACGGAGTTCATTATCAAGCCACTTGTTGCACTTTTCCGTGAGATTTCCCACACCAGAGACAATAGGCCTACCTGGAGGGTTCACAAGATTTTTGTGAACCTTGGGGAGCATATAGAAGGTGGAAACCCTAGGGTCCTTGACGGAGAGAAAGCTTTTTTCATTGGGAGTGATCGCTCCCACTGTGAGAGCTTCTGAAATCATTAAATTATATTCACTCAAGAATTGAGCTGTCGGATCCCCCCATAATGGTTTGTAGCACTGTTTGTCAAGTAACTGCCTCTTTGCTTCACGTATATATTGATCCTTAGGCCAGATAACAATATTACCCCCCTTGTCCGATTGTTTAAAGACAACGTCATGCCACAATCGGAGTTGCTGTAATGCATGACGTTCCTCTTCAGTGATGTTATTCTCTATTCTATGATATGGGAGTGACAATACGTCTTGACTCACCAAGTCTAGAAAAACTTTCACCGCTGGACAAGTGTCCATAGGGGGCATAGTGATTGATTTTGCTTTAAGATGTTTTCTGCTCTGAGGTTCTGACATGTGTACATCTCCATCGGTCATGTTGTCCGATAACAGTGCTTCAAGATCTCTCAAGGTTGCTGCCTCCTGTCCTGTAAAGTCCAGTGAATCTGGAAAATATGGTGTCAGTTCTTCTGCAGGGTTACTGGGGTAAGTATCTCTTGCTGAAAATATCTTTTTATATATCAATTTCCTACCAAAAAGGTGCAAGTCTTTGATCACTGTAAATTTATTAAGACGCGTCGTGAGACAAAAATTAAGACCCTTCTGCAGGACTTGTGTTTGTGTGTCAGTAAGGGAATGTTGCGATAAGTTGATCACTCTCATGGAATCTCCCAGAGAATTGGTCATTTGTGAAGTCATCTTCTCTGTTGATCTTTTCTCTTCCCTTTCCCTCTCTGGGACCCTCTGAAGCCCCATCTCCCTCTGTCCCGTAAAAAAGGGACTTCCGGGACGGTATTGTAATCAGTCCTTGAGGCTGAGTGTCTCCTCGGGGAATTTGCCTGACCTTTGTCCTGGTCAAAATTTCTGATTTCTGTATCTGACCCAGAGGCCTCAGTTAGATCAGTGTCAGTATCTGAGAAATCATGGGTTCTCTTGGTTTTGGACTGTGGGTGCATGTTTTTAGTGTCTAAGCGGTTGGATTTCATCTTGCCCCAATTATATACCTCGCCCTTTGTATAGTCTAGTTTGTCTCTCATGTATTTCTTCTTTTTCCTATTTCTAACCTTAGATTCCACTGTATCTATGTGTTCCAACGTTTTTGAGAAGGCCTCCTCAAAGCCATACGATGTCTCTTGGGCTGTCAGTTTAGGGGTTAGGACTTCCAATTCTCTTTCCACATTATCTAAGATATGTGATTCATCATCAATAAGGACAGCCATAAGTGCCCTGGAACAATCTGTCAATATCGTTTCCCATCTATCTTTAAGGCCTGGTCTGGACAATTCATAAGATGGAAAAAGGGGTACACGGAGCCCCCTAGAGATAAGACCTTGTTCTAAGTATTGTTCCAGGGTTGACTTCGTCCAAGTTGATTGTATCTGTCTTATCTGTAGATCTTTAAAACGTCTAAGGAGGTCCCCCACATCTTCACTCCCATTTTGTCCTGATGATTCAACCTCTTTTGTGGCCGTGAACACATTAGAAAGTTCTTGTTTCTGCCGTAAATTTCTTGACTGTAACTTTTCTGTTATCATAGATTGAGCCATCTGAAAGGCTTATGCACTGATAGATGAGGGTAAAGACCCAGAGTTGTCCAAGCAGGACAAAAAGTAACGTTATATATTTGGATGGGTATTACCCCGTACAATTTATATATAATATATGTCGGAGTAACTCACACTAGGTGTACACCACCGATTGTCAATATATGATTGAAGGAACAGGGGGAGTAGGAAAAGTAGTGTGTTTCATAGATGTAAAAAATAAAAAATACTTTATTATTAAATTGTTATTAAAAACAATGTTGGATGTAATATATATTATGCAATATGTTCTGGCATTATCCAGGGATGGCTTATGGTGATGATTTTTGTCATGCATTTCCCTTTCCCCTTTTCTCCCTTCCACCTTTTCTGTCACATCGTTATTACATTCACATTCAAACTATCGATCCTGCAGTATAACACTGTGTGTACTCTAATTATATATTATAGTGTCTGGATCTAACTTCTAACTTAGCTTCTTGTTACAACTAGATAGGTTTGAGCTTGGGCAATGTTATTCTAGCATGGATACAATCCTGGAACTAAACGGAAGTATCATGTTGCACTGTTACTTTGTCTCCACTCCTAAACTGTTTGGATTGGTCACCATTCCTGTCAATCAGGAATTTTTTTTGCATATCTGGCCTCTGATTCCGGCGGTCACCACCCCTGGAAGAAGCCGGAAGTACCGGCGAAACGCGCGTCGGGTGTTCTTTTAATACCACTGTCAATGTTGGATGCTTAATATTGCTCCGTACTGCCTACTAGCAGTTCTATTCACCATCTACCCTGCAGAATATCTGCTTTAGTTAGGGACAATGGCCTGCCGAGGCTGCACGCTGGGCAGCTGACTTAGTTTGCTCTGCACAGGGGAACGGAGCCGAGCTGTGTGTGAGTAAAGTCCGTACACAGACAGCTGATAGCGGCTCTCCTTCCCCCAGCCCTCACCACGTGTGTGTGAATGACCTGGCAGCTCAACTTACATAATAAATAATAAAGAAACTGTGCTTCAGTATACTAACTGCCTGACAGGCAGAGTACTCACCCCTGCAAGGCACTGGTGCTCGTTGTTCAGGCACACTGCCTGTGTGGCCGCCCGTCCGGGAGCACGGCCGATCTGTTACTCCCCCTTGCAGAGCTGTCACAGCATAGCAGTTTCAACTCTGCTATGCTGAGATACACATACATGATAACACACAAGCTGTGATTCGCAAGTCATTGACTGCCTGACAGGGCAGAGTATTTGCTGATACATCATTCACAGGTCACTATCTAGGCAATTCAACAGTGCTGTCACTTGTTGTGGCTTGTTCCTTTCCTACTCCTGTGTAGTTGCTGGCACGCTGCGGTTTCGACTCTGCTGTGTCGTGTCTGCTCACACAGGATATTTGTGCATGCAATCTATGCAGTTATATGCATGTACATGGAACCCATTGCAGCAAGATTGATGTAGGGGTTTCCCCATCGCTGGGCTTTATCTACAGCCCGTTGGAGGAACGTTAATAATAATTTTTTGCTTGCAATTGACTGTTTTCTCACCAACACTGAGAGGTCAGTCGTCTATATCAATATACTACTATAGAATTGGAGCAATTTAATTTAGACATAATTTGTCATATTGTGCCAATCTAGGGGACTTTGGCGCAACGTAAATTACATCCAACATTGTTTTTAATAACAATTTAATAATAAAGTATTTTTTATTTTTTACATCTATGAAACACACTACTTTTCCTACTCCCCCTGTTCCTTCAATCATATATTGACAATCGGTGGTGTACACCTAGTGTGAGTTACTCCGACATATATTATATATAAATTGTACGGGGGTAATACCCATCCAAATATATACCACTAAATATAAATAAATATGCATTAGGGTATGTTCACACGCTTACTAAAAAACGTCTGAAAATACGGAGGTGTTTTCAAGGGAAAACAGCTCCTGATTTTCAGACGTTTTATAAGCCACTCGCGATTTTCGCAGCGTTTTTTACGGCCGTTTTTGGAGCTGTTTTTCTATAGAGTCAATGAGAAACAGCTCCAAAAACGTCCCAAGTGAAATGCACTTCTTTTTCGTATTTCCCATTTAAATCAATGGGCAGATGTTTGTAGGCGTTCTGCTTCCGATTTTTCAGCCGTTTTTCAGGACGTTTATGGGCCGAAAAACATCTGAAAACACTACGTTCTTAGCGCACATTTTGATCAAATTGTGTGAGCCCATCTGCCACGACAAGGTGACCTCTATGAGGTGGGAATCTACGCTTCACATACACCCAGAACTGGGACTAAGCCTACATATACTTGGGGATGGTAGGAACCAGCAAAATCACCCATGGCAGAATGGGAGGAGTGCAAGATCAAAAATGAAGGCAGTCACTAACCCCACATATATGGATCACATAAACACAACAAAAGTTTGAACAGCACATTCCAACAAAATGAAACAAAATGTGTATGCAAGTGCAAGAACACCTGTGACTGCGAATTTATACAGCACACAAGAAATGGTGTGCTGTATAAATAAAGGTAGGCTTAGTCCCTGTTCTGGGTGTATGTGCAGTGTAGGTTCCCACCTCATAGAGGTCACCTTGTCGTGGCAGGGGGGCTCACACAATTTGATCAAAATGAGCGCTAAGAACCTCCCTATTGTAAGTAATTTCAGCAGTAATGCATATTTATTTATATTTAATGGCTTAGGTGGCATTGGTGTTCGGAGTGTGCTGTCACCATTTTCTTGTGTGCTGTAAAAATTTGCAGTCACAGGCGTTCTTGCACCTGCATACACGTTTTTTTTTCATTTTGTTGGAATGTGCTGTTCAAACTTTTGTGTTATGTGATCCATATATGTGGGGTTAGTGATTGCCTCCATTGTTGATCTTGCACTCCTCCCATTCTGCCCTGCGTGATTTTAATTAGTTTAATGCTGGTTCCTACCATCCCCAAGTATATGTAGGCTTAGTCCCAGTTCTGGGAACTGTGGCACTATCTACATCGGCACTGGCACTTTATATGTGCACTGGCACAAGGGGCAGCTAAGGGGGCATTAAACTGGGCAGCTAAGGCGGCATACTGTATAGGGGCAGCTATGGGGCATTATACTGTTTGGGGCAGCTAAGTGGGAATTATACTGTATGGGGAAGCTATGGGGGTATTATACTGTATGGGGCAGCTATGGGGCATTATACTATATGGGGCATCTTTGTGGGCATTATATTTTATGGGGCCATTATACTGTAAGGGAGCAGCTATGGGGGCATTCTGCTGTATGGGGGCAGCTATGGGGCAATATACTGTATGGGGGAATTCGTGTGGGCATTATACTGTATGGGGGCATCTGTATGGAGGCAGTTATGGGGGCATTATACTATATGGGGCACTATACAGTATAATGCTCCCATAGATGCACCCATACAGTATAATGCCCACACAGATCCCCCATACAGTATAATGCCCACATAGCTATCGCCATACACTATAATGCCCCATTCCTGCCCCCATACAGTATAATGTCCCCACAGCTTCCCCCATGCAGTATAATGCCACATACAGTATTAGGGTATGTTCACACGATGAGAGGCATTTACGTGTGAAAAGACAGACTGTTAACAGCTGCCTCGTTTCACACGTAAATGCTCCTCATAATTTACGAGGCGTCTGAGACGCTCTGAGACGCTCGTAAATCTTGAGCTGTGCTTCATTGAGTTCAATGAAGAACGGCTCAAATTACGTGGCAAAGAAGTGCCCTGCACTTCTTTGCCGAGGCAGTCCATTTACGCGTCGTCGTTTGACAGCTGTCAAACGACGACGCGTAAATTACAGGTCGTCTGCACAGTACGTCGGCAAACCCGTTCAAATGAATGGGCAGATGTTTGCCGACGTATTGTAGCCCTATTTTCAGACGTAAAACGAGGCATAATACGCCTCGTTTACGTCTGAAAATAGGTCGTGTGAACCCAGCCTAAAGCTCCTGTAGCTGTCACCATACAGTATAGTGACCTTTAGCTGCCCCCTTATAGTATAATGCCCCATAGCTGCCCCTATCATAATCTGTAGGTGTGTGGACCCACTGGGCCGCATCGTCGTAGCTGGATAGCAGCTGGCTAAACAACAGTGTACCAAGTCAATATATAGTCCAAGCACAAGGGTACCTGTGATAGTCCAGACAGTAGTAATGGCTAGGCACAGACGAGTCCTTGGCAGCAGGTGATGCAAAATGTGGCAGAGAACACCAGACCTGGTGTAACACAGCAGGCGTAATAGACAGCACAACGCGACTCCACACTAGAGATGGCATAGGAACAAATACAACACAAGATACAGGATACGTGTAGTAGGGCACAGGAACACAGGGAACAGGATACAACTACAGGACCGTTTTCAAGACTAACAGAGGAATACTAACAACACTCAGGCAAGGAGTAAAAGGGCAGAGCCCCTCATATAGTCCTGCGTGATCCCATGCTAATTACTGATGATTTACATGTGCGCACACTGGCCATTTAAGGCCGGGCGCGAGCGTGCATGCGCACCCTACGGGACACATCATAGCGGAGCGGTAGTGAGCGCTGGCGGCTCCTGGAGAGGAGATGGGGACCAGCGCTCACAAGTGCTTGGCTGCGGCCGCCGAGGGGTGAGTAATCTCGACGATCCGCGGCCGTGGATGTAACAGCCCCTTTACAGTATAATGTCGCCTTAGCTGCCTCTAGTGCCAGTGCCCACATATAAAGTGCCAGTGCCCATGTAGATAGCACCACAGTGTCCCTTGTAGATAGCGCCACAGTTTCCACGTAGATAGTGCCACACCTCCCTTAAAGATAGTGCCACCCCCCTGTAGATAGCGATACCCCCCCTATATTAATTGGGACTCCTTCTAGGCGCAAAATCCCCGGGGGTTCCACTACAGGAGGAACCACTAACGTCACTTTCCATATATGGACAGTGACGTCAGGGATTCCCTCTAGGAGCGGAATCCCTAGCCATAGCGTCGGCAAAGCTTTGGCCGAGGATTCCGCTACAGAAGGAGACACTAACGTCACTGTCCATATATGGACAGTGACCTCAAGGGCTTCCCCGGGCTCGGCACTTAAAGAAGCGCTGTGCCCGGAGAGTCCTCTGTAGTAATGCTGAAGCAGGGAGCTGACTGTTTACTGCTTCAGCATTGGGTTCAACTGTATCTGTGTCCTGAGGACGCAGATACAGTTGACACTGGGAATCCGGGACATACCACCGGCCGCCCGGGACACTGCCCCAAATGCGTGACTGTTCCTCTGAATTCGGGACGGTTGGGGAGGTATGCTAACACCCTCCCGACAATGAACATTTATCAGTTCTGTTTGCAATGTAAAAATACAGCTAGGCCGCCAATTTGTAGATCATCTCCCCCTCCCCTATTTTATGAGATCCCATTAATAATGATCACACAGCCCCCTTTATATAGTGCCACACAGCCCTCCCTTGTAGATAGTGCCACACAGCCCCCCTTGTAGATCGTGCCACACAGCCCTCCTTGTAGATTGTGGCACACATATCCCTTAGCCCCTCCTTGTAGATAGTGCCGCCCAAACAAATAAAAATAAAATAGTACTCACTTAGCCCCGTTCCCGCGTCGAATGGAGCTGCTCCACAGCCTCTTCAGCAGCCTATGAAACGCCAAGACGGGACACTTGCATAGGCCAGCATGATGTGGTGACGTCATCGCAGCAGGCTGCGCAGGGATTCTGTCCCAGCGCCTTATATGCTGCAGTCCTAACGTGGCCTGTAGTCTAGTGAATGGCAGAGCAGGGCGCTAGCTCCTTGCTCCACCATAGTATTCAATTGTATCTACATTCTAAAGACGCAGATACAAGTGAATGTGGCAGTCGCCCTCGGCCCCGGATGCTGCGGGCCCCGTAGCAGCTGCTATAGCAGAAGTTCGGCAACTGGGCAGGTTAATATGGTGACAGATAGATCTGACAGTTTTCCTATGCTCCCCTATCTGAAAGCAAAATAGGATGCTTTATACAATAACAGACTTTCTATTCAGAATGTGTAAGTATACTTGTTCATGAATTTGTACTACATGTTGGGATAAAATGTGAAGTATTTCAAGTGCTGGGCTGGGGGGTATATAGTTTTCTATGATTTAATTCAGTATTTTCATGGAAAAAAGCTGCCCAAATGTTACCAGAAGTTATAGGCTATGTTTCTCACAGGGCGGATAAGCTACGTAAAAGTACACAGCGCATGCGCCCTGGTCCCCGCTGAGAATTACGGATGAAAAACTGTACCAAATTGTTGCTACTCATGGCAGCACGCAAAAAAGCCTATACTTACTTGTAGTCATGGCGACACGTCCCTCTGACGTCCTGCAGCCGGCCTCCTGGGATGATGTTTCATCCCATGTGACTGCTGCAGTCTGTGATTGGCTGCAGCAGTCACATGGGATGAAACGTCATCCTTGGAGGCCGGGCTGGATGCAAAAGCAGAGAGATCTGGGTAAGAATAATTTTTTTTTCTGAGTCGTGATTTTTGTAGCGGAATCGCAGCTTTTCCGCCGCAAAAATCGCAAAATCTTCTATTTGTTGCGGGTTTTACCTTTCCATTGAATTCAATGGGGGAAAACCCGGTACAGAGAGCCAGTGATTCTGAAGCATAAATTGAAATGCTGCGGATTAAAAAACCACACCGCAGGTCAATATACAAACGTCTTTTCAGCTGATTTTTTTATGCAGCGTTTGTTCAAATCTCATCCACTCTGCTGCTACTGTAATGTGCTGCGGATTTTGCGCAATTAAATTCGATGCGAAAAATCTGCAGCGTTTACTCTACGTGTGAACATGGCCCTAGGCTACATACACACTTTGCGTAATTTGGTGCTGAAAATCGACATCAAAACCGCAGGTAATTCCACAGGTAAAATCCGCACCTAACTGCGTTTTTCGGTGCGTTTTTTACATTTTTAGGTGGAAGAAACTGCTATTATTAAGGTAAGTTCACACGCTTAGCAAAAAACGTCTGAAAATACGGAGCTGTTTTCAAGGGAAAACTGCTCCTGATTTTCAGTTGTTTTTTAAGCAACTCTCGTTTTTCGTGGCGTTGTTTACGGCAGTTTTTTTAGCTGTTTTTCTATAGAGTCTATGAAAAACGGCTCCAAAAATGGCTCAAGAAGTGACATGCACTTCTTTTTCGCGGGAGTTTTTCAAAACGGCAGCATGAAAAAACGCCCCGTTGGAACAGAATGCAGTTTTTCCCATTGAAATCAATGGGCAGATGTTTGGAGGCGTTCTTACAATTTTTCAGTCGTTTTTCGGCCGTTTACGAAAATAAGCCGTGTCAACATACCCTTATGGTGCGGATTGTAGTCCATTTCTTTTAATAAACTTGTCAGATACAATTGGCGGGGGAAACACAAGATAAATTGACATGCTGCAGATTTTAAAATACCCATCACAGGACAATTAAATGCGGAAAAATTCAGCAACGTGTAGATAAGATTACTTGTGATCTCATTTACTTTGCTGGTACTGTATTATGCTGCGGATTTGACGCAGGAAAATATGCGCTGCAACTCCGCACGTAATACGCATCGTGTGCATTTGGCCTTAGGGGGCGTTCACATAACGTTTTTTAGCAGGCAGAAAAAACCTTCATGAATTTTGAGGCAGATTGTCAAGAGCATGGCACTTTTTTTTACCACGAGTGGCCAAATGCTGCTTAGGAAAAAAAAAAGCATATGCCTCCCATTGAAATCAATAGGGTGGGGGGCTATTTGGGGCGTTTCTTGGCGCTGATCTGCCAAAAAACGCAGTGTGAACTACCCCTTATATAAAGATTGAGTCCTGCTTCCTCCGCCCACACAGAGTGATTGACCGCTCGAAATGCATGCAAACCCATACAGGAAAAGTGGTAATTTACTTATTAATTGTGAGAATTTTAAAATCTGCAGCATGTAAATTTATCTTGCGTTTCCATCTCAGAATTGTCAAGTTTATAAAAAAAAAACGCACCAAAACCTAAAAATGCATAAAAACGGCAATATTAAGTACGGAATTACCTGCGTTTATTTATGGTTTTGATACAAATTTTCTGCATCAAATTTCGTAACGCGCATGTAGCCTAATGATGTAGTTACACACGGTGGCAGATTTGCTGCAGAAATTTTATGGACATGCAGCAGAAATAACCCCATTCAGATGTATGGAACAGTTTCTGGAACAAATTGACACATGTAACTATACACTTAGCTCTGAAAATGTTGCACACATACAGCTCTGCTGCATGCATGTTACACACACAGCTCTGCTGCACGCACGTTACACACACAGCTCTGCTGCACGCACGTTACACACACAGCTCTGCTACATGCACATCACACCAGCAAACAAGCAGCTACTACAACAGCACAGCTGAGAGCTTGGCTCCTCCCACACATGTGACCGATCACATGATCCTGACGTCATCATCTAAGGTCTTCTAGCTCACTAGGATCTGGCTTGTGCTTGTCCCTGGATTCAGCGCCGTCACTTGTGTGCTGTGGACATGGATCGCTTCTCCTGGTGCTCGGGACTGCTGGAGATAGATGAGACCCTGGTGATCCCGCAGCGTGGAGTGCGCCTGTCAGACGGGGAAGACAAGGTGGGGAGGTGTCACCCTGCTGCAGGAGTAACGCAGCTACACCTTGTACACCATGCTCTGCAACCTGTGACTCTCCAGCTAAAAGTTCTACAATTATCTAATATACTTTGTGTATTAATTCTTCACCGTTTTCAATATCTCTGCTTGTATTCAATGAATAGGAACCTTTATTGTTTACTTCCAGAAAATTCAAATGTATCCTGTTCATGTGGTGGGACGCACAGGAGCATGGCTCGTTACAGAACTCTAAAAACTGTACTGTACCTGTAACGAGCCGTGCACCTCTATGATCATCACATGACCAGGACAGAGTATTAACTCCTAAAGATTCTTACTCTGAATGGTCCCCTGGTATAAGTGGTGTACCCCAGGTTTCAGTGCTGGGACCACTATTATTCAACTTATTTATTAATGATATAGAGGATGGGATTAATAGCACTATTTCTATTTTTGCAGATGACACCAAGCTATGTAATATAGTTCAGACTATGGAAGATGTTTGTGAATTACAAGCGGATTTAGACACTTAAAGAGGCTCTGTCACCAGATTTTGCAGCCCCTATCTACTATTGCAGCAGATCGGCGCTGCAATGTATATTACAGTAACGTTTTTATTTTAAAAAAACGAGCATTTTTGGCCAAGTTATGACCATTTTTTTATTTATGCAAATGAGGCTTGCAAAAGTCCAAGTGGGCGTGTATTATGTGCGTACATCGGGGCGTGTTTACTACTTTTACTAGCTGGGCGTTCTGATGAGAAGTATCATCCACTTCTCTTCAGAACGCCCAGCTTCTGGCAGTGCAGATCTGTGACGTCACTCACAGGTCCTGCATCGTGTCAGACGAGCGGGGACACATCGGCACCAGAGGCTACAGATGATTCTGCAGCAGCATCAGCGTTTTCAGGTAAGTAGCTACATCGACTTACCTGCTAACGGCGATGCTGCTGCAGA